>NW_026616930.1:0-20609 GCF_000801105.2 Raphanus sativus | reverse complement strand
GCCTAACGTAGTTCAGGAATTTTAGGTACCTAATGATAGTATCTCTTAAGATTCGTGGCGTTCCACGATCTGATTTCAGGTACCCCGGTTCGCACCTTTCGGAGCTTGTAAACGCCAGGTCGTACCACATGGATGATCTGATAGGGACCTTCCCAGTTGGTTCCTAACTTTCCAGCATTCTGGTTCCTTGGTTCCTTCGAAAACTTTCGTAAGTACTAGGTCACCTACAGCGAAACTGTCGGGGCCTGACTTTGGAGTTTACTGTCGTGACATTGCTTGCTGATAGTTTGAATGCGAATCAGAGCTCGTCCCGTCTTTCCTCGATTAGATCGAGGCTGTCCGTTAGGAGCTGATCATTAGCTGCGAGATCGGATGTACAGAGTTTCCCGGCGGAGGCTTACCAGCAATGGTTTCAGCTGGGACGACAGCTTCCATCCCATATGCTAAGGAGAAAGGGGTTTCTTCTGTAGCCTTTCGGGGGTGGGTTCGACATGCCAAAAGTACTTCAAGTAATGTTTCTGACCAGAGTTCCTTCTGGGTTCCGAGGCGTTTCTTGAGGTTGCTAATACTGATTATTAGCAGCCTCCGCCTGGCCGTTTCCTTGAGGTCGGCGAGGTGTTTGAGGAAGGTCAGGCGAATATTCCACTTGTCACAAAATATTTTGAATCGTGGGATATGAATTGTCCTCCATTGTCCAGTTACGATTTCGTATGGGACGCCGTTCTTACACACGATTTCTTTCCACACAAATCGTTCGACCTCGACTCTGGTTACCTGTTGGAAAGCTTCAGCCTCTATCCATTTTGTGAAGTAGTCATGTTAGGACTAAGAGGAAGCGTAGCTTCTTCTTTTCCACTTCCTGATGCTACTAGTGGTCCTACGATGTCCATGGACCCACCTCATAAATGGGTAAGGGGCGGATATGTTGGACAGCTTTTCCGCAGGTTGGTGTATAATCGGTGCATGCCTCTGGCATTTGTTCAATGAAGAGGAATAGACCTCACAGTCTGCAATAATGGTGGGCAGAAATAACCCTGTCTTTTGATTCTGATGGCTGAAGCTCTTCCTCCAGAGTGGTTCCCGCAGGAGCCGTCGTGTTTCCTTCATGAGTCTCATAGCAACGAGGCCATGGACGCATTTTAGGTAAGGTCCGGAAACGCTTCGTTGTGGAGGACAGACTCGATTAAGCAGTATCTCGCGCTTAATGCTTTGAGCTTCCGAGCCTCCCATTTATTGGTGGAGTTTTTCCTTCCAGGATGTATTGCGTGATTGGAATTCTCCAATCCTCTCTCCCTACAACTTTGTTATGAAAAGAGGGAGGTTCCTGTTCGGGACCTGGTGTCGTGGTGCCCCGGAGGTATTCGTAGGATTAGGGCTCCAGGGAGTCTAAATCCGAGGAATACCTCCAATTTCTTCATTATTTTCCGGGGTCTGGATGGTGCCCCCAGATGAATTTTTGAGGGAGCTGCTTCTGTTTTTAACTCTGCAGACGAGTGGGTCTGAGTTGGTGCCCCGGAGGTATTCGTGAGATTAGGCTCCAAGGAGTCTGAATTTCGGGAATACCTTCCGTGTTTGGATTGTGTTCCCGGAGTATGCTTTTTAGAGCTACGTACTCTGGCTTTTGGGAACCAGAATGTTTTGAGAACTTGGGTAGCTACCGTTTCAGGGCAGGTACCTTCGGGTTGCTCTTTCTTGCTGTCTATCTCAGCTTTAGTAGCTATGTCGATGCTTGGTTTTTCGATTCCTTCTACGGGTATGATCCTTTTTACGAGGGGGTCCGATGTGGAGGCTAAAGCAGCCAACGCGTCTGCTGAGGAGTTCTCTCCTCGTGGAATCCTTGTTAGTTCGAATTTGTCGAACTGCTTGAGTTGTCTGGACGACCTTCGAGATATGCCCCTTCGTCCGTCCTTTTCATATTCTCCGTGAAACTGGCTAGCTACTAGCTGTGAATCACTATAAGCGTTTAGCTCTCGAATTCCGAGGCTTAGGGCGAGTTTCAACCCTGCGATTAGTGCTTCATATTCAGCTTCGTTGTTTTGAGGCACTGAATCCGAGCCTATATGACTGCTCGATGGTTTCTCCTGCTGAGAAAGTTAGCCTTAGACCGACACCGGAGCCCTGTTTTGATGAGGCTCCGTCGACATACAGGCTCCACTTGGGAGATTCCATTTCGGAGTCTAATTGCTCGGATGCTAGCTCAATGATAAAGTCGGCAAGGACCTGAGCTTTCGCTGCTGCTCGAGGTCTATACTCAATTCATATTCGCTGAGCTCTATGGCCCATTTAGCCAATCGCCCTGACTGGCTAGGGCTGTGCAATATCATTCGTAATGGTTGTGAGGTCATTACGACGATTGAGTGCGATTGGAGTAAGGTCGCAATTTTCTGGCAGCTGTTGACGACTGCTAGAGCTATTTTTCCATTGCAGGGTATCTTGTTTCGGCGTCTATCAAACTCTTGCTGGTGTAATAGACAGGTCTTTGTTCGTTTTGTTCCTCTCGTACCAGCACGCCGCTAACTGCAGCAGTCGATACAGCGAGGTACATGTATAGTGGCTCTCCTACTACAGGTTTGGATAGGATCGGAGGTTCTGAGAGGTAAGCTTTCAATTGTTTGAAGGCTTCCTCACATTTCTCGTCCCATAGGAACTTCTTATTATTTCTTAGAAGTTTGTAGAATGGGAGGCACTTATCGGTGGACTTGGATATGAATCGATTTAACGCTGCGATTCGTCCGGTCAATCTCTGTACCTCTCTGGTTGTCTTAGGTGACGGCATTTCTAGGAAGGTTGCTATCTGCTGCGGGTTGGCTTCAATGCCTCTTTCGGTTACGAGATAGCCTAGGAACTCGCCTGAGGGTACCCCAAAGTACATTTAGTGGGATTGAGCTTCATATCGTACTTGTTAAGGATATCGAAGCATTCCCTTAAGTGGGAGATATGGTCTTCTCCAGCTGAGGATTTGACTAGCATATCGTCAATATAGACCTCCATGGTTTTTCCAAGTTGCCCAGCAAACATCTTATTTACTAGCCTCTGATAGGTAGCTCCTGCGTTTTTTAATCCGAATGGCATAACCTTGTAACAATAGGTTCCTCGTTCGGTTATGAATGCAGTTTTCTCCTGGTCCTCAGGATCCATCATGATTTGGTTGTATCCTGAGAAGGCATCCATGAAGGATAGGAGTCGATGGCCAGCTGTTGCTTCAACCAGGCGGTCGATGTGAGGTAACGGGAAGCTGTCTTTAGGACAAGCTTTGTTCAGGTCTGTGAAGTCTACACAGATTCTCCACTTCCCGTTTTTCTTCTTTACCACTACTGGGTTAGCTAACCAATCGGGGTAGTGTACCTCTCGAATGGACCCAGCTTTCGTAAGTCGGTCAACTTCGTCGTTAACAGCTTGAGCCTTTTCGAGGCCTAGCTTGCGACGCTTTTGTTTGATCGGTTTGAAAGTAGGGTCTACTTTTAGCTTATGGGTGGTGACGTTCGGATCTATGCCTTTCATGTCGCTGGTGGACCATGCAAACGTTTTGACATTGCTTTTCAAGAAATCAATGAGCTCCTTTTTTGTCTCGGGAGATAGCTCGGATCCGATGCTCACCTGTCTTTCAGGATCTGAGTCGTCGATGCAACTTTTTCGGTGAGGTTCTTGGGGGGACCTCGAATATTTTGTTGCATTTCGCGACCCTCCTGGATCTGTAATTGCTATTAGGGGGACTTTTTGAGGATTTCGAATCCTCCCAAATAGCAGATCCTGGATATCTTCTGGCTACCGTGTACGGTAGCTATCCCTTCGGGTGTTGGGAATTTTACGCATTGATGATACGTCGAGGCTACTACCTTCATTTTGTGAATCCAGGGTCTTCCCAGGATCGCATGGAACGGGGAAGGTCTGTCGATGACTACTAAGTTGGTCATTTTCATTATTCCGCCAGCTATGACTGGGAGCTTGATAGTCCCCAATGAGGTAGTTGTTTCTCCGGAGAAGCCTACGAGGTTAGCTTTTTGGCCAATAATTTCGTAGTCGTCTATTTCCATCCCTTTTAGGGTGTTGTAGAAAATAAGGTCGACAGAGCTTCCTGTGTCTATCATGAGTTTAGGGACCTCGTATCCTGCGATGTTCAGGGTGACAATCAATGCATCATCGTGAGGTCTGTCGAGGTTTGAGGTCTCGCTTTCCCAGAAAGAAATCTTAGTATTGGACTCGGGGTTAGAAGGCTTAGGTCCAGTGTTAGACACAGCCTTCCGTACGTGATTCTTAATGGAGTTGACGGAGTCTTGACATATGTCTGATCCTCCAAGGATACAGTCCACCCTCGAGTCGGGGCTCGATTGAGGGGACGGTTTGCTCAAGAGAGCTTCGACTTGTAAACTTTTTCCTTGGGGGAATTTCCCAAGAATCATGTCGACTCTTTTCTTGGGAGCTGGAGGTGGTGAATCGGTCTCCTTCTCAGGTGACCTCTCGCGCTTTGGGAGGTGTCTCTGGAACCTCTTTTCTGATAAGGTGGTGGCTTTTTAAGGTCCACGCCCTTTATTTCTCCATCTGCGAATTTAGCTGCTAGTTGTCGTTGGAGGTCCCAACATTCCTCAGTTGAGTGCCCTTCTCGATCATGATAAGAGCAATGTTTGTTTTTATCAAAGCCTTTTGACCAGGGAGTTTCGTTCGCTGCGGCGACAGGTTTCTCTTCCTTGTCTTCCTCGATTGCGTAGGAATGTTCTCCCTGAGTTTGGTTGTTTCGGGGGTTCCCCCTTTGTGAGGTCCCTTTGCCTCAGAGGATTCACCTTTTGAGTGATTCTGAGGCTTCTTGTGGCGTTTATCCAATGCGGCTGTCTCCTCCTCCAAAGTAATGTATCTGGTGGCTTTATGAAGAGCGTCATCGATAGTTGGAGGAGTATTGAGTGTTAGCTCTGACCAGAATTTGATTTATAGAACAGACCTCTCCTAAGAGCCTTGATGGCGACTAGGTCGTTAGGATTCGAGAGCTTAGTTCTTATTGCCCTGAATTTCTCGATGTAGACTCGTAGTGAGTCCCCCATTCCTTGTCTGACCTTCCAAAGGTCGGTTTCAGAGGCTTGTTTCAGGATATGGGTCGAGTACTGCTTCATGAAGGCGTTAGTTAACTGATCGAAACTATCTATCGAGGCTGGTTCGAGACCAGAGAACCACTCAAGGGCTGTTCTGACCAAGTTTTCGGCGAATGTCCTGCAGTAACCTGCTTCGCATTCTTCCTGTGTAAAATGGGCTTTAACGATTGCCAATCAGAAAGCTCTCAAATAGGCCTTTGGGTCAGAGGTCCCATCATACTCGGGAATTCTGATTTTTCGGGTATCTCTTATGTAGGAGCTAGCAATTCTGTCAGTGAATGGAGTTCCACGGGTTTCTTCGATCAAACTATCGATTTCGGGAGCTGAGCTCGTAGCTTTATGGACTTGAGCTCCCAATTTTTGGAGAGCTGCATGAGTTCGTTCCATATATATACGGATAGCTTCAGGTCCTTCCATGGGTAGGACATTTGGGTCGTTATTAGGTACCCGACGGGCAGGTTCCTGACGGAATCGTGTGGGCTCATCCTCCCATGCAGTTGGTGGGCTGAATCGCTCACCAGCTCTTGGGTTATCGGAATCTATCCGTTGATACCCGTCCCATTCAGGGTTGAGCCTCTGGTTTGATAAACCGGAGCTGCTGTTCTGCCTCCGGATGGGAAGGATACTCCTGCCCCGGACCTAAAATCAGTCGGCAGAGGAGGTAGGCGAGAGCTCCGATCAGCGACCTGACCGGGTGCGGAACTGGTTGTTGCCACGTTGCTTCCCATAGCACTGGTGATAGGCGGGTTAAACACGGGAGCTGTCCCAGTATGAGGTGTCTGGAAAGCCGATCCCTGTCCTTCGGGAGCAGTGCTATCAGGAGAAAAGTCTAAACGTCCCCGGGGGAATGAGGGATCAGTCAATCGATCTCGGAAAGTGACCCCCGGAGTTTGACGTCGAGGTGGTTGGGTTGTTGTGTCTAGAGATCTTGTTATCTCTTCGAATCGTTGCTGTCGAACAGCTAGCTGATGCATCGTACGCTCACTTTCCTGAGCTTTGTCTACTAGTTGCATCATCATCTGACGAATCTCAGAAAGCTGAGCCTCCGTTTGATTCGGAGCGGCTTGCTGCTGAGGATTCTCGGTGATTGGAAGCCCGAGGGCGGTTCCACTTGACGATCTCTGGTTAGTAGCTCCGGTTGTAGTCTGGCTCGTTCGAGCGTTAATCGGAAGCTGCTGTCCGGATCGGTGGTCGCCACGTCGAGGCTCCGAGGTTACAAGGGTAGAGCCTCCGTCGTTCGGTGAGCCATCGTTCTGAATCGGGAGGTTAAGATCATACGGATTTGTTGTCTGATCGGTAGGATTCATCCTCAAGTTAAAGTAAGGGATTCGATTGTTTCGTCCCCACAGACGGCGCCAATTGTGAGGGATTAAACTCACCACCTAGATTTTTAGATCAGGTTTACGGTTTAGGAAAGGTTAGGGAAAGATAACGCGGGCTGAATCCCGTAATAACTTATTGAATGAACTTCGATTTGCATTGATAATAGGGTAAAAGAATGGTTACAAAAGATGTTTCTCTTGATGATTACAAAGATAGCAAAATGCTTTAGAGTTGATATGAATAATCGTGAAAATGAATAAAGGTTGAATAGCCCTTCTTTCTTGACTTGCTTTCTCTTTAAATAGCCTCAGTCCCGCTTGATCGTAGCCAACTGGTTCCCGAGATCCCCTCCGTGATTTGAGAGATTTGTAACAGCTTTCCTTTGACCGGGTCCTGCGCTCCTTCTGTTACGATGTGAGCTTCCTCTTCATCGTGACCTCTTCGAAGATTGCCCTTAGCTTCCAGCCTCCGGCTCCGTAATGAACCTTAGCTCAGGTCTCTGATACGCGTTGGGCTTTGTCTCGGCCCAATACTTGCTTTGGTTCTATTGTCAGCTAGCGGGCCATATTTGGGCCCAACAGCTCTGACCAGAATTTTGATTTATAGAACAGACCTCTCCTAAGAGCCTCGATGGCGACTAGGTCGTTAGGATTCAAGAGCTTAGTTCTTATTGCCCTGAATTTCTCGATGTGGACTCGTAGTGAGTCCCCCATTCCTTGTCTGACCTTCCAAAGGTCGGCTTCAGAGGCTTTTTTCAGGATATGGGTCGAGTACTGCTTCATGAAGGCGTTAGTTAACTGATCGAAACTATCTATCGAGGCTGGTTGGAGACTAGAGAACCACTCAAGGGCTGTTCCGACCAAGTTTTCGGCGAATGTCCTGCAGTAACCTGCTTCGCATTCTTCCTGTGTAAAATGGGCTTTAACGATTGCCAATCGGAAAGCTCTTAAATAGGCCTTTGGGTCAGAGGTCCCATCATACTCGGGAATTCTGATTTTTTGAGTATCTCTTATGTAGGAGCTGGCATTCTGTCAGTGAATGGAGTTCCACGGGTTTCTTCGATCAAACTATCGATTTCGGGAGCTGAGCTTGTAGCTTTATAGACTTGAGCTCCCAATTTTTGGAGAGCTGCATGAGTTCGTTCCATATATCTACGGATAGCTTCAGGTCCTTCCATGGGTAGGACATTTGGGTCGTTATTAGGTACCCGACGGGTAGGTTCCTGACGGAATCGTGTGGGCTCATCCTCCCATGCAGTTGGTGGGCCGAATCGCTCACCAGCTCTTGGGTTATCGGAATCTATCCGTTGATACTCGTCCCCATTCGGGGTTGAGCCTCTGGTTTGATAAACCGGAGCTGATGTTCTGCCTCCGGATGGGAAGGATACTCCTGCCCCGGACCTAAAATCAGTCGGCGGAGGAGGTAGGCGAGAGCTCCGATCAGCGACCTGACCGGGTGCGGAACTGGTTGTTGCCACGTTGCTTCCCATAGCACTGGTGATAGGCGGGTTAAACACGGGAGCTGTCCCAGAATGAGGTGTCTGGAAAGCCGATCCCTGTCCTTCGGGAGCAGTGCTATCAGGAGAAAAGTCCAAACGTCCCCGGGGGAATGAGGGATCAGTCAATCGATCTCGGAAAGTGACCCCCAGAGTTTGACGTCGAGGTGGTTGGGTTGTTGTGTCTAGAGATCTTGTTATCTCTTCGAATCGTTGCTGTCGAACAGCTAGCTGATGCATCGTACGCTCACTTTCCCGAGCTTTGTCTACTAGTTGCATCGTCATCTGACGAATCTCAGAAAGCTGAGCCTCCGTTTGATTCGGAGCGGCTTGCTGCTGAGGATTCTCGGTGATTGGAAGCCCGGGGGCGGTTCCACTTGACGATCTCTGGTTAGTAGCTCCGGTTGTAGTCTGGCTCGTTCGAGCGTTAATGGAAGCTGCTGTCCGGATCGGTGGTCGCCACGTCGAGGCTCCGAGGTTACAAGGGTAGAGCCTCCGTCGTTCGGTGAGCCATCGCTCTGAATCGGGAGGTTAAGATCAGACGGATTTGTTGTCTAATCGGTAGAATTCATCCTCAAGTTAGAGTAAGGGATTCAATTGTTTCTTCCCCACAGACGGCGCCAATTGTGAGGGATTAAACTCACCACCTAGATTTTTAGATCAGGTTTAAGGTTTAGGAAAGGTTAGGGAAAGATAACGCGGGCCGAATCCCGTAATAACTTGTTGAATGAACTTCGATTTGTATTGATAATGTGGTAAAAGAATGGTTACAGAAGATGTTTCTCTTGATGATTACAAAGATAGCAAAAATGCTTTTAGAGTTGATATGAATAATCGTGAAAATGAATAAAGGTTGAATAGCCTCTCTTTCTTGATTTGCTTTCTCTTTAAACAGCCTCAGGTCCCGCTTGATCGTAGCCAACTGGTTCTCGAGATCCCCTCCGTGATTTGAGGGATTTGTAACAGCTTCCCTTTGACCGGGTCCTGCGCTCCTTCTGTTATGATGTGAGCTTCCTCTTCATCGTGACCTCTTCGAAGATTGCCCTTAGCTTCCAGCCTCCGGCTCCGTAATGAACCTTAGCTCAGGTCTCTGATACGCGTTGGGCTTTGTCTCGGCCCAATACTTGCTTTGGTTCTATTGTCAGCTAGCGGGCCATATTTGGGCCCAACAATGAGCATGTGCTGTCCCCGGTTCCGCAGCAAGAGATTCCACCGATTGATCATGATACCTTAAGGCAAATGATGCAGGATGCAGCTAGGCATGCTGCTCAGAAGGTAATCCAGAAAATATCTAATAGGGTGTCAGAGTTGCTGCTCAGGAAGTTACTAGACATATGGCTGCAGTTTAGCAAGGTCAACAGATTCCGCCTGGTCCACAGGTTTAGGATCAGCATGGTCTGCAGATTAATGTGCGGCAAGTTTCACCAGTTCAGGTTCAGCGGGATCAGCAGCGCCCCCCGCTCAACAATTTTTAGGGTTTTTCAGGTTCCACCACTGTCACCCGCCTTCCCAGTGAAGGTTTCTAAGTGTGATGAGACGCTTATCAAAATGATGGGGGCAGATGAAGTATGTGGATTTGGAGCATTTTAAAGGAACAATGGATCCTACAGTTGTTCATGATTGGAAGCATAGACTAGTAACATGTCTGGAGACTATCAAGTTTCCGCTACGCCTCTATCTTAATATCACTAAGCTATACCTGCGTGGAGATGCATCAGTATGGTGGGATGGAGTGCGATTGATGCATCTTGGCAATCTGAAATATGAAGTTTTCACATTGTGTTTGACAGGAAGTACTTTCCTAGGGAAATCTTGCATCAGAAAAAGAATCCCTTTGAACATCTGAGACAAGGTAGTATGAGCGTCAAGGAGTACAAGCTAGAGTTTAGTCGACTTTGCAGGTTTCTGATAATAATATGGATGAGGATAACCTGATCAGGAGGTCTTTAGATGGGATGTGGGTTGATCTCCACGGCAGATGCAGTATGGTTACTTACACCATCTTAGATGATTTAGTAGAGAAATATATTGTGCAGGATTCATTGAATGATGTAGTGATTTAACCTCCGAGGGGCAATGTAATACATGTCTCCTGCAGAACAGATTTATCTACTAGATCCTCTAAGCGGGTGTAAGTCACCACACTGCATCTGCCGCAGAGATCAACTTGCGTCCTATCTAATAACCTCCTGATCAGTTCTTCCTCATCAATATTATTACCAGCAAACTGGTAAAGTCAACTGAACTCCAGCTCCTACACTCTGAAGCTCTTACTACCCTGTCTCAGATGCTCAAAGTCATTCTTATTTTGATGTAAGGATTCCCTGCAAAAGTATTTTCTGTCAAATGCAATGAGAAAATCTTTATATGTCAGATTGCCAGAACACGTCGATCTCACTCCATCCCACCAAACTGATGCGTCGCCACGCATGTATAGCTCAACAATATTAAGACAGAGGTGTAGCGGGAATTTGATAGTCTCCAAACACGTTAACAGTCTATGCTTCTAATCTTGAGCAGATGTAGGATTCACTGTTCCCTCAAAATGCTCTAAATCCACATACTTCATCCGCTCCCGTCATCTTGATAAGCGTCTCATCATACTTATAAACCTTCACTGGGAAAGCGGGTGGTGGTGGTGGAACATGAAAAACCCGGGGAACCTGCTGAATGAGGGGCTGTTGATCCCCCTTGACTGATGAAGCCTGCGGCACATGAATATGCGGACCATGCTGCATCAGAAACTGAGGACCACACAAAATCTTCTGAACATGCTGAACTGCAGTGATATACCATGAATTTCACCCGCTTTTAGCCATGGTATATGAGGGTTTTCAATTATATTTACTACGTTTTCAAAGTATTTTAGAGTATTTTCAGGCACAGGTACCTAATTGAAGAAATCAATACTTTTGAGGCATTTTTGGAGTATTCTCACGAATGAAGAATCGACCGATAGGAAACATGTGAGATCGGACGATTGAAGCCAATTACAATCGATCGACGGATATCAAAGACTATCGATCATTATTAAGCCATTCGATAGATTATGATTTAGAAGATTTTCAAGTATCACAAAGTGTGCTATTTACACACCAAGTCCCTGGCCGCCTGTTAGGCTTTATATACTAGGGTTTTGTATCATTTTAGAGGCAGACTTGCCTAGAGACCTAGTGGAGAAGAGAAGCAATTTGGCTACCTGAGGAGAAGAGTTAGAGTTGGAGAGATAGATCTGAGACTACAAAACAGAGAAGATCTTGAACTCCCTTTTTATTCTACTCATACTCTTTGTGTTCCTTATTTCATATTAAGATTTATTCAAACCATCATGATTTTGTCTCTCATGAATATGTCTGAGTAAACCTAATTGTTAGATTTAGGTTTCTCATAAGGGTGAATCATGTGATGAGATTGTGACAACTGTTATGGTGATTAAATTAGTTCTTTCACTTTAGTTGCTCTTAACACTAGATTTAGGATTGATCACCTTTAAATCTAGATCTTAGGATTGATGAGATAACCAACTGTATACTCTCAATTCCCAGATATAAACTAAAGTGATCTAACTGACTAGACACATGCGAAAGGTGGTCTAGATCATTAGAGAACGATTTCAACCAATCTGATAATGCTTGCTAGAATTACCGTCGATCGATACAACCATCGTTGTAGCGATCGATTGTTTGAAAGGTGTATCGATCGATTAGGCGAAAGTCATATCGATCGACTCTTTTTCGTGATCAACATACGACAGTTGAGATCCGGGATCTAGTCAAAGGAGACCCTACTGGTCGTACCAATTGTTTGAGTTCAAAGAACTAAAACCCTAATGTCACTTTCAAACTGCATAATTTCATGCCTGAGAAATACCTGAATCTAGCTATCTTCCTCATTAAGAAACAACCTTCACTTCAGTTACTGAACAACTTCCTTGTTCACCATATTATTTACTGCTTTAAAACATATAAACCCTTAAGTCTATCTTCATTTCTAATTAATTAAACTTTCAAGTAATCCTAGAGTCTTTGTGGTTTCGATCCCTAAATACTACATATGAACCTCTTATTTGAGAGAGTAATTCACTTTTTAGGATAATTTGAGTGATATCAAATTTGGCACCGTTGCCGGAGACTTTTTCATATTACTTTTAGATTTAATTTATGATTTAGCATAGACTTTGTTACTTTT
The DNA here is from genome assembly GCF_000801105.2 of Raphanus sativus. Taxonomy (NCBI): domain Eukaryota; kingdom Viridiplantae; phylum Streptophyta; class Magnoliopsida; order Brassicales; family Brassicaceae; genus Raphanus; species Raphanus sativus. The sequence continues at coordinate 8,522 of NW_026616930.1, read as the reverse complement.
GAAATCCTAGAACATAAAGAATGGAGAATACAAATGTCGGCCAAGCATCGATCGACATGGAACATAGTCAATCGAGCGGACGCAGATACGGAAGAATCGATCGCTTCATCCGAAGCCTCATCGATCGATACCGCCCAGCCGGAAGCAGGTAAGTACCCTCTTACTGATGTTGTTAATGAGAAAATAGTCCAAACTGAACCAATAGGTCAATCAAGCAACATTTCTAGCCAAACTACTGAAAAATAGGGTACTGAAATCCCTGTTAAGTCAAACTCTACCTTAAACATAGGCAAAGAAAGGAATAGGTCCGATATTAGAGTACCAGACGACGTTACCACGAAAACCAAGTTTAATGTTGATTACTATAATATGGTGCGTCGAAACCCTTTTAAAGGATCTTCTTTAGAACATCCACAAGACCACATTGAAGGTCTAGAGGAATTAATTCCAGATGAATACAGTCGTTGCAGAATTTTCCCATTTTCACTGGAATGGGAAGCTTTGAGATGGTTAAACTGTCTACCAAAAGGATCCCTGACTAGTTGGAAAGAGATTAGAAATGTCTTCCTTAAGCAATTCTTCGACGACACTCGTTACTGGGAAGTGAGAAGGCGAATTTCTACCTTCCATCAAAATCCTCAGGAATCATTCAAAAACACATGGGGAAGATTCAAGAGTTATGAACTCGAATGCCCCCACCATGGCTATCCAGAACCACAATTTCTTAAGATCTTTTACAAAGGTGTTATTCTAAGCTATAAGACAACGCTTGATACAGAAAGCGAAGGGAATTTCGTTACTAGAAATCCTATAGAGGCAAGACGCTTAATCGAAAACATGGCAACAGGAAGATCTTATGAAGAGATCAATGAAGAAAAAGAAAAAGCTATAAACTCAAGAGAAAATACTGAGTTAGCTGAGATAAAGAATTCTATAGATTCGCTTCATTCCCTTCTGACAGATCGAAACCCACCTAACCTGTGCCAGTACTACAATAAAACTCCTCCTATATCAGAAGATGAGCTCGACTTTACAGAAGAGTTAGATACTACTGATCCTCATTCTGTGTTTAACGTCGACAGCTTCACACGAGACTATGAAATCTGTGTGCAGTCTCGTACCGGGAGAGAGAAGTACAATCTAAAACAAGCTTTTACAGGAAACCGTAAAATGAAATCCGATTTTAATGGGAAAATAAACATCGTTTACGGTAAACTAAATCAGAAGATGGATTCATTAATTGAACACCTGCGGGGAATGGAAGACCAAATTGCTAACCTTGCAACTACTCTGAAAAGAGAGACAGGTCGTCTTCCTGGAAGGACCGATGCTAACCCTGGGGCAAAACGCCAGGCATATGCCGTAATGTTGCGAAGCGGTAAACGCCTTGAAACAAATGCCAGAGACGATGCCAGCAGTGGAAAAATCATCGATAATGCAGAAAAAAGCAATTCCAACCCCATAGAACTTCTTGAAAATGATTCTGACCCAGGAATATCCAAACAAAGAAGGAACTATTCAAATAAAGAGGATGAGGGAAGAACTATAGACTTAGGAAATAAAAATTCTGATGCCGAGATCGAAATCGATCGTCTAGACGAACCGATTATCGATCGACCCATTGGAAAGGAAAACGATCGACCATCTGGTGGCACTAACGATAGCAATACACAGCCTACCGGAACTGAAAAAGTCTATAGAACTCCACCCCCATTCCCTCCAAACAAACCGCAAACCAAGAAGGCATTGGATGCCCCTCAGTGATGCCATTAAGATAGCCCCCTCAGTAAAGAAGTACGTAAAAGATATGATATCTTCGAGTGGAGAACAAAGCGTTATGATGGTGTCAGAGGAAGTAAGTGCGATGATACAAGGAGAAACTTCAATCAAAAGAACTGACCCTGGTAGTTTTGTCCTAGATTGCAAGATACAAAACGCACGTTTTCCTCGATCTCTTTTTGATCTTGGTTCTAGTATAAACCTCATGCCATACTCTTCGGCAGTTTCATTAGGTTATGATGAATTTGTCCCAAGGCCAATCACTCTAGTTCTAGCTGATCGATCTATTAGGGTACCCGAAGGGATCCTCGTAGATGTACCAATAAAAATTGATGATTGCTTCATACCAACAGATTTCGTTGTACTAAAGTATAAACAAGTACCGAAGGACCCCCTTATACTGGGTCGACCCTTTTTGGCTACAGACGGAGCAATCATAGATGTTAAAGGAGGAAAGATTAACTTAAATGTCGGAGATATATCAATGAACTTCGACATGGAAAAGCTAGTCAAACGTCCTCTGATAGACGATTGTGGGAACCGAAATTCGCACTGTCGATTTTAGTTAAGTAAATCGGAGGAAAGCTAAGTAAACTTAACTTTCCCTGAAGGTCCGGATTCTCTGCGACAACCAACGACAAGTGATCAAATAAATGCGGAAAGGTTTTATTAGGATTTGGGACTGGACCTTAAGGAAGGCTGCCTACGTACCCCTTTCGAGGATCAAGTCGGACGTAGTTCAGTTGGAAGGGTTTGAACAAGAGATCGAACTGCCTGGCGGAGTTCGTCTAGTACGAGCGTTAGTCATAGAAACGGGCATGTCGAGAATAATGCCTAGGGTTTCTATGTGCGGAGCTCTAAGTAAAAGGATTGTTAGATCCTTCCGAGAGAGACATGAGTCTGCGATTAAGATTTGAGACGGGACCTTAAGGAAGGCTGCCTACATACCCCTTTCGAGGATCAAGTCGGACGTAGTTCAGTTGGAAAGATTTGAACAAGAGATCGAACTGCCTGGCGGAGTTCGTCTAGTACGAGCGTTTGTCATAGAAACGGGCGTGTCGAGAATAACGCCTAGGGTTTCTATGTGCGGAACTCTGAATAAAAGAATTGTTAGATTCTTCCGAAGGAACAGAAATCTGCGGACAAGATGAAGGCAGAACGAGAGGCGGCCAGACGTCCTAGGTCATGCCTTGCTAGTCTAACCACCTAAGTTCTAAGTTCCCTCAGTCTAAAATCTCGGATCTGCTTTCCCTCTTCATGATTTTCGCTCTGCCTTTCTTCCTCTCCCAAAGCTCCTTTATATACTCCTTCTTATGACGGTCTATTCTCCTTCTGGGCCGCAAGGCGGGCTTCTTTCCATTTTCGTCGGCTTTCATCGGGAAACTTGACATTTATCTTCGGAAAACTTGACATTTATCCTTCCGGAAATTTAGCATTTATCTTGCTATGCAAAGATAAACGTAAATCGTCGTATCTATCTCAGATAATAGTAAACGGACTGTCAGATCGTGTTTGGTCCCTTTCGGGCCGTTTCCAGGACTTCTGTGGTTTTCTACGATTTCTCCGGAAGTTCTTCATTCGTTCGTAGAGTTGAGACGAGTGGTGTCTTAAGATAACCATTGCTGTTTCGTACGAAGAATTTAAGATCTTCCTTCCTGTCGATATCTTACGAGTTTCCGAAGTTTTCCCGACGGTCCTAGATTGGAGTAAGAACCGGAGTTTCGTACGCGGAATCTCAATGATTCGTCCTGCGAGGACTTGGGAAAGACTCGAACTACAGGCTTCCGATGGCCGGGGACTGGGATTCGTGTACGAAAGATTGTTATCCGAAGACCCGAGCCAGCACGGGGCTAGCCGCCCGGCGACCACGGCCAGCACGGGGCTAGCCGCCCGGCGACCACGGCCAGCACGGGCACTAGCCGCCGGCGGCCACGGCCAGCACGGGGCTAGCCGCCCGGCGGCCACGGCCAGCACGGGCGCTAGCCGCCGGCGGCCACGGCCAGCACGGGGCTAGCCGCCCGGCGGCCACGGCCAGCACGGGCGCTAGCCGCCGGCGGCCACGGCCAGAGCGGGGCTAGCCGCCCGGCGGCCACGGCCAGCACAGCGCTAGCCGCCGGCGGCCACGGCCAGCACGGGGGCTAGCCGCCCGGCGGCTGTCGACCAGCACGTGCGTCTCGACGAGGGCTTTGATTTGATATGTTGATCGTTTTCTGGGTCCTCACGGTTTGAGAGAACGGGTTCTTTGAAGTTTCCCGGCGGCCGAACCAGCACGGGGGCTTAGCCGCCCGGCGGCCAGGACCAGCACGGGGGCTAGCCGCCGGCGGCCAGGACCAGCACATGCGTCTCGACGAGGGCTTCGATTTGATATCTTGATCGTTCTCTGGGTCCTCACGGTTTGAGAGAACGGGCTCTTTGAAGTTTCAAGGCGGATTCCTTGTCGTTCGGCCTATCCAAACTTAGATCACTTCCCGTTTCTTCCTTATACTTTCGTATGACAAATAGACTTAGCCATTGATTTCGAGATAACCGTTTTTGACCCCAACAGTTAGCCCCCCAGCATGCAAGATGCGGGAGCGATCTTGCGGGCGGAAGATTATGAGTTGAAAATTGAAATTTTTGGCTAAGAGTATTTCATTGCGGAAATCCACATCACCTTTGATTGGCGATCTTGAACGTGACGTCGGGAAGACCGTGAGTTTGTTGCTCAACTTCGACTCGATTCTTGCTGGTCTGAAATCCGTGTGCACCCTTGTCCTGCATTCGGAGGGTTCGGAGGACCAGGACCACGCAGTCAAGGATCGCGAAGCCGGCGCATATGAGACATGCAGTGGTGGTGCGACCAATGGAGGCGACGGTGAGACCGTTCCTACTTTGGGTGAGTTTTGAGGATGAAGGTGATGCTCCAGGGAGCCTCTAGGTTTATCAATCCCTTTAGAGATTTTTATTTTGATTACATTTCGGCCGTTGGTTGGCCATTATGTATGATTTCGGGACTGGCCGTTGGTGGCTTTGAGTCCCTGCCCTTTTAGGGCGTTGTATTGAACTCGCGGTATGCATTTATAAAATATTTTGCGTTTAGAACTTCTGTTTGTCGAAGTTAGAGGGGCAGGGTGTGAGTTGTCGTCTCATTCCTGCCTTCCTGACGATCACCGTATCCGTAGTTTGTACAAAGCGAGATTTTCCTGCGGTTTACGATTTACGCGAAAATTCGTGAAAACATACAGACTTGAGTGGAGAGACAAGTTTTGGGATCTCGCGTCGTTGACGCTTTGCCTATGAGATGTTAAGATACCAGCAAGGCTGGGTTTAGGGCAAAACCTAGGTTTACTCTCAGACTGAGGCTGTGCGATGACAAATCGGCTTTCGTTTTGCCTGTTTGTGATTTTAACCTGATTCGTACCGTTTTAAAATCCGCGAAGTGGTATCGGCTTATATGATTTGTCTGGGCACGAATCGAGCTACTTCCTTTACGAAGTGCTGAACCAAATTTGGATTTTTGTATAGCGCGCTATGGGATCCTTGTCGGATGTAAAAGAGCCTACCCTTAGGTGGCTTGTCTGTTTAGGACGTTAGAGTTCGTTTGTTGTGATCAGCAACAACGAAATGATGCCGTTTTGAAGGCGTATGAATTTGTTATCGAAAAATGTTTATCCGAGCACGAAGCAACGTCTCGCAGTGCTGCGATTTTATTTTTCTCATGCCATAAGAGGATTATGGGATTTCGCTTATGTTTTGATTTATACTTTCGTCAAGTGTTAAGGATAGAATCCGAGTAGTCACTTCGGATTGTGATTTTGTCGCTTGGTCCGTATGCTACTTTTTAGCGAGCGATTTTAGGTGTAAGCGATGAGAGACATGTGTCTGGATGTGATAATCGTTTTATGGATACTGAATCCGTTGTCGCAGCCGTTTAGTAGTTGGCGAATTGTGTTAAGGATTTAGGACCGAAGGGTCGCGTAAATTTTACCAGGGGGGGGGAAGCGTCTAACTTCACTATGTTTCGTGAAGTGTTGGCCTTCTGAGATTTGTTTTTGTAAGGATGACTCGTATAGCTCTGGGAGCTTTGCTACGAGCGTTTCTTTTGTGCCGCGTTTTATGGGGCGTATAGAACTTAATCGATTTGATGATAAGTTTAAGATCTTCCGTTTAACCATTTGGTTGTTAGGATCGAGTTTCGTTATCGTATGATTTCCGATTTTGGGTTATACGACAAACTGCTTGCATAATATCCGTTTGACGTTTTACGACAAATCGTGGATTGTCTTTTTTAGCCGTTACACGGTTGGAGCGGTGGTCGCTAAGTATTGTGGATCGGCATGGAGGCTGACTTCAGCCGTTTAGCCAAGGAAGTCGTTGGTAAAGGACCAGTCCATGACCCTTTGTGTTACCGTTAAGATCGTGTTTAGTTGACGATTGTCCTTAATGGCGATGTCGAGTGCATGTTCGGGCTTTATGGAAAGACGTAGTTGGCCGAGGGCCGAATAGAGTTCGTCGAGATAGACATGCCAATCATAGAGGAGTTTTCCAAGTTATGGGTGATGGCTTTTCGAAACGATTTTCCACTTTAGGTTTCGTTTTTTGGCGAAAGTTGCTTCGGGTTACTCATGAAGTTTTACCGAAGGTTATTTCGTTAATTTTGTAGCTCACCGTCGTGCCATTAGTCTCACGGAAGCGGAAAGAGTATGCCAAGGATGCGCGGCGATCGTTTCTCGGTTTTTCGAGAGATTAGATCGGTTTGCGCGTTCTGCCTAAACAGTCAAGGAACAATAGAACAAAACTGGAAGAAAATGCCTAAGACTTATCTTGCTAGACTATCCACCTAGGTTCTAAGTTCCCTAAATTTTACGGCAGTTTACAAGACGTTCCCATTCCTTTCCTACGAAAAAATTAAAACTTTGATAAAATTTTCTAAGTCGGACGTACCTTAGTCTCATTGATTACTCAAGATTGCCTCATGTCCGTTCCTCTTTGTCTTCTACCGTTTCATCGTCAAAGGTCTTCGAAAAGTCCGATACTGAATCGAGAATCGATTTTTGATGAAACATGAAGGAACAGTGCAGAATCGTTGCAGAATCGTTGAAGCAAAGGGAGGAGAAGTAGGCGAAACTCGAAGAAGGCTAAGGTGGGTAGACAAGTGAAAACGAATGGCAAGATGTCACTCGAGTGGGGCTTCTTGTTTCGTCAAGCTATGAGCGAACTGGTCAGGTCAAGAAGCTTACGATCTTGTTATACTTTACGAATGATGTTTCGTAAAATATTGTTGAGCTTTTATCTAACGAGAGTTTTTTCACAAAATGTTGTCGAGTTAATTTTACGGAAACTGTTTTGTAAAATGTTGTCGAGTTTAATCATGCAAAAGCTGTCTCGTGAAATATTTTGGAGAATTTATTTTACGAAAGGTGTTCCGTAAAATGTTATCGAATTCTAGCATTAGAAACGCTGATTTTCGTCGGCCTCCATACTTATCGGGAAACTTGACATTAATCTTCGGGAAACTTAGCATTTATCTTGTTACGTAAAGATAAATGTAAATCGTCGTGTCTATCTTAGATAATCGTAAACGGACTGTCCGATCACGTTTGGTCCCTTTCGGGCCGTCTCTAGGACTTCCGTTGTTTTCTACGATTTCTTCGGAAGTTCTTCATTCGTTCGTAGAGTTGAGATGAGTGGTGTCTTAAGATAACCATCGCTGTTTCGTACGAAGAATTTAAGATCTTCCTCCCGTTGATATCTTACGAGTTTCCGAAGTGTTTCCGACGGTCTTAGCTTGGAGTAAGAACCGGAGTTCGTACGCGGAATCTCGAAGTACAGATTTCTGACGGCCGGGCCCGGGACTTGTGTACCTGAGATTGTTGTCCGAAGACCCGAGCCAGCACGGGGCTAGCTGCCCGGCGGCCACGGCCAGCACGGACGCTAGCCGCCGCCGGCCACGGCCAGCACGGGGCTAGCCGCCCGGCGGCCATGGCCAGCACAGGCGCTAGCCGCCGGCGGCCACGGCCAGCACGGGGCTAGCCGCCCGGCGGCCACGGCCAGCACGGGCGCTAGCCGCCCAGCGTCTACGGCCAAGGCCGGGGTCGGCTGCTCGGTTCCTTCGGTTTACGAGTGTTCGTGTTCGTTATGTTGATGTCGATTCCCGGCATATCTTCCGCAGCCAAGCAAACGTGTTAAGGTTCTTCTTGAGACACGCGATGAGTTCTGCTTTCAATGGATCGCGGAGATTGGCTCCAATCTCCACGCACCGCTCTGGGTTAGTCTCGTCGAGGCAGACTGAAATTACCGGTTCGCAAGTGGGCTCACGTTTCCCTTCCAGGACCTCAGCTCTTTGCGATTGCCAGAAGATTTCTGAAGGGTCCTGCGATGCTGGTTCGTGGTTGCTTGCTTTTTTGGTTTAATTTCGGGCTCAGAGTTTTTCCGTTTAACCCAGTGGCCAAACAGACTTGCAGCGCTTTAACGATCTCCTTGTATTGTTTCCACTCCTGAGAGGGTCGGAAATTTGAGGCACAGATGGAAAAGTCGAGGGGATCGCTCGCATGGAATTTAACCACGGAGTCCCGAACGATCGCGTTATATGCTGCTGGACCGTCGACTACCAAAAATTCCACAGTCTTCGTGACGCTCCCGCTCTGACCGAGAGATCGACCGAGCGAGGGTCATCGTGATGTTTCCTGAGAGTCCGATTATCGGATTGGGATCATCGTGATAGCGTTTAGGTCGATTCCCATCCTTTCGAGGGTGTTTTTATA
>NW_026616929.1:0-20611 GCF_000801105.2 Raphanus sativus | reverse complement strand
GAGTTGTGATTAAGAAGATATCCCACTTTCTCTCCAGATGATTCCAGATTAGCCTGTTCGGACATATGGCAATATCTTCATGATTCTTATCAAACCAGGATGAACCACGATCTAAGAAGCTTTATTTGGAACCACTAATCAGTGGAGAATAACCAGGAAGTTGAATAAATCTCATAGGAGTTGTGAGTAAGAAGATATCCCACTTTCTATCTGTTGACATGAAGCAATAAAAGGAGTTGATCAATCTTGACAAGAGTATATGAAGCAAGACATGAGAAGAAGTGACATAAAGAAAGAGAGGGAAGCTGTGTATGCGAATTAAACCAAAGGAAGAGTTACCTTGGGTTACAAGCTAGTCCGTACAACCTAATGTACCCAACGAGAAGTGCAAGTCAAGAAATGAAGATAGTAAAGTTCAAATAAAGGAGGAACTCGATCAAATAGGTCTTGACCAGCAATCAGAACGTTGGGGAGCTTAGTTCACGTGATTGGTTAATGTGAAGAGACCAAGACAACCGTTGGGTCAGGTCACTTTCACTCTGATCCGCGAAGACACAGCTTTTGGACTCTTCTCAATTCTTTATTAGTTCTGTGTGACATGCTTTGTTTATTATTTTCTCATTGTCAAGTTGTGATTACTTCTGGCCTATATTAAGGTTGTAACCAGACCTAAATCAATACAAGGAAATACAATTCCTCATCTACTCTCTCCTTGTTCGTCATACTCTCTCTCTCATCACACTTGTTCTTCATAAATCTTTCATATTGTCACATAAATCTTTACAAAACATCATGGTATCAGAGCATCAAAGCTCTTGAAACCTATTTCTTTTACTTCCGCAATTACTCTGAGTTTTGCTGTTCTTGTTTCAAATCTATTTTCCAACTTTCTCTCTCCTGTTCTTGGCGATTTGGAAGCAAGATGGATGAAAACAACAACAACCACAAGCAACTCAACATTCCTGTGACCTTAAAAGGGATTAATTATCTCTTCTGGGCCAGGATGGTGAAGAGAGCCCTTGGAGGCAAAGGACTATGGAAGTATGCTACAACTGAAGCACCTTCCAAGCCTACTGTCCAAGGAGAAAAAGGGAAAGAGAAGGAAGAGAAGGAAGAAGCTGATGAAGATAAATGGGGCCAAGAAGACCTCATGGTGCTCTCAGCTCTCCTTAGCTCCCTTGAACCCTCAATCATGGAGTCTTACTCCTACTGTGAGACCACCAAGCAGCTATGGGACACACTGTACAAGGTGTATGGGAATGTTTCCAACCTGACAAGGGTCTTTGAAGTGAAGAAAGCTCTCAACAGTCTCAACCAAGGAGACATGGAGTTTCAACCCCACTTTGGCAAGTTCAGGTCTCTTTGGGCCGAGCTGGAGCTACTAAGACCTCATACCATGGATCCTGACATCCTCCTAGCAAGGCGTGAAGAAGATAAGGTCTTTGGGATGTTGCTCACACTCAACACTTCCTATGGAGCTCTTATCAAACACATCTTGAGGGCAGACAAACTCCCTGATCTAGATGATGTTTGTGCTCAAATCCAGAAGGAAGAAGGTTCAGTGAGCTTATTTGGAAACAAAGGAGACCTGAACATGGCGCATCAAGCTGAAGAGGTGGTAGCTAACAAAGCAACATACAAGCAAGAGGACAGGAGATCCTTGATCTGTGACCACTGCAAGAAGAAGGGTCATCTCAAAGACAAGTGCTGGATCCTGCACCCCCACCTAAAGCCAAACAAGTTCAAGGAACCAAGATCACAGTACCAGGATGCAAGAGCTAACTTCTCAGCTGATGGTACTGAGCAGGTGACTCCAAACCAAGGTGGTGGAAGCGCCATGGCATCTACATCAGTGTACAACACACCAAGGCCTAACCTGGATGAACTTCTCAAGAAGTCTGACTTGGATGCTCTCATCAAGGCCCTAAAAGAATCTGGTACCTCTAGAACTCTTGGAATTTCTCTCAATGCTTCTCACACTGCTGGTGATGTTTTAAACTTGTTAAAATCGGCTAAACCATTGATAATTGACTCTGGTGCTTCACATCATATGATTAGTGATTTAAACCTGATTAAAAACATAGTTCCAGCCTTAGGAAATGTGATGATTGCTAATGGTGATAAAATTCCAATCAAAGGTGTTGGTGATCTTAAGCTGTTTGATAAAGAATCAAAAGCCTTTTATATGCCAACCTTTGCTTCAAACCTGTTATCTGTTAAGAGAGTCACAAATGATTTAAATTGTCATGTTCCTTTCACTCCTAACAGTGTGTATTTTCAGGATATTGATTCAAGTAAGTTGCTTGGAAAAGGTGTCACAAAAGGAGATTTATACTTGCTTGAGGACACAAGACCAGCTTCTGATTTATCTGTTGCATTTGTTTCTGTTTCTGATTTCCCTAAAGATGTAATGTGGCATGCTAGATTAGGACATCCTCAGTCTCATGCCTTAAACATTCTGTTGCCTAGTGTTAATTTTCAAAATGATTGTGAAGCTTGTATTCTAGGAAAACATTGTAGAAATGTGTTTCCTAAATCCAAGACTATCTATGATAATTGTTTTGACTTGATTCATTCGGATGTGTGGACTGCCCCATGTGCATCTAGAGACCACCATAAGTATTTTGTGACATTCATAGATGAAAAGTCTAAGTACACTTGGATAACTCTGTTGCAATCTAAAGATATGGTGCTAGAAGCTTTTAAAAATTTTCAAAACTATATCACTAACCATTTCAATGTCAAGATTAAAATTCTTAGGTCAGATAATGGTGGTGAATACACTAGCACAGCTTTCAAACAACACTTAGCCACGCATGGAATCATACACCAAACTAGCTGTCCCTACTGATATTTTTATGATTAAAGAGTGATTAATTCTGGTCTGGAGATTTAAATAGAGATTAAGAGATTTAAGATTAAGAACAAGAGAGAGACTAGAGAGAGAAAGACTCAAAACTCATTAATTAAATTATGAGAGAGTTTACAGCATATATAAAGAGAAGATACATTATTTTCGTCCACATTCACTCTAACAAGGATAAGAAGCATGTGTAGTCAAAGATGCCTGATTTAAACTAGCCAATAAGGTTCCTCACATGCTTGGGCATCTTGCTTTAACTTTCCAGCCTGTGCCAGCCTGTCCAAAGCTCTCTAGCAGTAACCAGACCTTAACCACACTGATCCTTGCTTAACCAGACTTCCCTTGGCGTGCTCCACTCTCCAAATAGGTGAAAGGTAACTTCCCAAGCTTTTACCTTAGTTACCACAGTGAAACTAAAGTTACTGTGGTAACTCTCCAAAGTTACTGTCTGCTCCAAATCTCTTCCTCTCTCAATATATCAACTCTTCATCCTCTCATCTTAACACTCCCCCTCAAGCTTGACCATGTGAAACAAGTCAAGCTTGGAATGACCATGAGATCTCCCTCATTAAAACCTCATTAAAGAAAACCCATTGGGACAAAACCTTAATGAGGAAAGAGTAGAGATCACATGATCAGGAGAGTGTATAGACTATTCCTTAGGCGAAAGATCAATGAGTCCTAACCTGATGTGTATGGACTCCATTGTCTTTTGCCTTGCTGCCTTTGTGAAAACATCTGCTAGCTGATCCTCACTTCGAGTATAGCATGGTAGAATCACTCCAAGTATCATCATCTGCCTTACCTTGTGACAATCAACCTCAATATGCTTTGTTCTCTCATGGAACACTGAGTTAGAAGCAATGTGGATAGCTGCTTGATTATCACAATGCATTGTCATTGGAGTTGCTTGAATAATCTCCAAATGTTTCAAGATCCCCTTAATCCACACTAGCTCATTTGTAAGCTTCAGCATTGCTCTATACTCAGCCTCAGCACTAGAGCAAGACACTACCTTCTGCTTCTTGCTCTTCCAAGTGACCAAATTACCACCAATGAATGTACAATAGCCTGTGGTTGATTTTCTGTCTGCTCGGTCTCCAGCCCAATCTGCATCACAATAGCCTACAACCTCAGTACTCTTGTTACATCCCATCCAAACTCCAAGACCAGTAGTTCCATTCAGATACATCAAGATCCTTTCCACCATCCTCCAATGGTGCTCCTTAGGAACTTGCATGTGCTGGCTAACTTGATTCACCGCAAAGCACACATCAGGTCTTGTAATGGTAAGATAGATTAGCTTCCCCACAAGCTTCCTGTATAGCTTAGGATCATGGAATGGCTTGCTATCCTCAATCTCCCCCTCACGTGGAACCTTGTAACCATCCTCCATTGGCATCTTTGCTGTCTTTCCTCCATATGCATCAGCTCCCTTCAAGAGATCAATTACATACTTCTTTTGAGACATAAACAACCCTTCCTTTGATCTGCATATCTCAATCCCAAGGAAGTATTTCATTTCTCCCAAATCTTTAATCTCAAAGCTTGCCTTAAGATACTCCTTTGTAGCCTTGATTCCTTCCTTATCACTTCCTGTGATAATGATATCATCCACATAAACCAGCAGCACCACAATACCAGATGGAGTGGTTAAGGTAAAGAGAGTATGATCCAATTCTGACTTCCTGAATCCTCTCCCATTCAATGTAGTACTCAACTTGTTGTACCACGCCCTTGGAGACTGCTTGAGACCGTAGATAGCTTTCCTTAACCTCAGCACATTACCCTTCTTGACTAGATGCTCAAGGCCTGGTGGTGGATGCATATATACCTCATCTTCCAACTCTCCTTGAAGAAATGCATTTTTCACATCCATTTGCCACAGATCTCACTCAAGGTTCACAGCTAAAGACAATACAATCCTGATGGTATGAAGTTTAGCCACAGGTGCAAAGGTCTCAACATAGTCCTCACCATATGTCTGAGTAAATCCTCTTGCCACCAGCCTAGACTTGCGCCTCTCTATTCTTCCATCAGGGTGAAACTTAATTGTAAACACCCATTTGCTGGTTACTGCCTTCTTCCCTTTAGGCAGCTCACTCTCATACCAAGTCTCATTCTTAATCATAGCTCCAGACTCATCAGCAACTGAATCTCTCCACTCTTTGATGGCTACAGCTTCCTCATAGGTCCTTGGAACATAGCTCTCATCCAAACTTACTGTAAAAGCCATGTGATCATCTGGAAACTCTGCAAAGGAACACATAGCTTGAGAGGGATGCTCCACAGCCTGGGCATTGTAGTACACTCTCGTGTTTACCCAGTTGGAAGGATCCCTCCTTTCCCTTGTGCTCCTCCTCAGCAGCTGAACCTGTTCCTCTACTTGTGGCTCTTGCTCATTTGGTTGACTCTCCACTGATCCACTAGATGAGATTTTGTATGAATTAAGAGAGTACTATTGGTTAGAACTGAAGAATCAAAGAGAGAAAGATGAGCAATATCCGAGAGAGAGAGAGAGAGAGAGAGTTGCGCAGAGTATAGAGAAATGAGGAAATGAATTCCTTGATTAACTTAGTTCACATACAGCATTGTTATATAGCCAAAAATAGAGAAACAAGACAAGTAGAATAATAAAATAAGACTGATCTCTGCAGGGCCTGATCCGAGAAAGGGACTGCTCCAAACGGTTGGGAAACATGTGACTTATATTGTTTTTAATTGCCAACTTGCCTTGCTTCTTGTCAAGACTCTCCAACGGTCTACTCCTCTTCAAATCTCGCCCAAGTAGTTGCCATGTCTTTCTTTATTACTTTCCCTTGTTGCATTGTTGAATTGGTTACTTGAGACACAAGAGTGTATGGTCATACTTGCTCCACAAGTCTGATCTGATCACTTGCTCTTAAACCTTTCCGAGTAGCTTCTTCTCTTCTTTTCTCTATTCTCTCATGGCTATACCCATTTATTGCTTCATGTCAACACTCCCCCTCAAGCTTGACCATAGGTATTGGTCAGGCTTGGACTCCATGAAGCATTCCCTCATTAAAACCTTACTTGGCAAAACCACTTGGGAGAAAAACCAAGCAAGGAAAAAGAGTAGAATACTTCATGGCAAGGGGATTAGTGACAAGAGAGATCTATGAGTCCAAGTTTGGGATGTATGAACTCACAGACCTTGTTGCTGGCTGCCTTGGTGAAGATGTCAGCTAGTTGATCTTCACTCCTTGTATAGCATGGAAGAATCACTTGCTGTTCTACTGCTTGTCTTACTTTGTGACAGTCTACTTCAATGTGCTTTGTCCTCTCATGGAAGACTGAGTTGGATGCAATGTGTATTGCGGCCTGGTTGTCACAATGCATGGTCATTGGTGTGTTGATCTCGATCCCCAAGTCCTTTAGCAGTCCCTTGATCCATATGAGCTCACTTGTGAGCTTTCTCATTGATCTATATTCTGCCTCAGCACTTGAACATGACACCACCTTCTGCTTCTTGCTCTTCCATGTGACCAGATTCCCTCCAATAAAGGTACAGTAGCCAGTGGTTGATCTCCTATCAACTCTGTCTCCAGCCCAATCAGCATCACAATACCCAACTACTTCAGTGCTCTTGTTACATGCCATCCATACTCCTTGGCCAGGCGCCTCTCTTAAGTACCTTAAGATCCTCTCCACCATGTTCCAGTGATGCACCTTAGGAGATCCCATGTGCTGGCTTACTTGATTCACAGCAAAGCACAGATCAGGTCTGGTGATGGTTAGGTAGATAAGTTTGCCCACCATTCTTCTATACTTCTTGACATCTTTGAATGGAGTAGCTTCATACTCCCCCTCTCGCAGTACCTTGTAGCCTTCTTCCAATGGTGTTTTGGCTTGTTTACCTCCAAGGTTTCCTGCCTCATTTAAAATGTCAAGTGTGTACTTCCTTTGAGATAAGAAGAGCCCCTCTTTAGAGCGGCATATTTCAATCCCAAGGAAGTACTTCAATTCTCCCAAATCTTTAATATCAAATGCACTTTTAAGAAAGGACTTTGTTGAGAGGATACCTTCCTTGTTGCTACCAGTGATGATAATGTCATCAACATACACTAGAATCACAACAATACCTTGCTTGCTGGTTAGAGTGAAGAGAGTGTGGTCAGCCTCGGATTTTACAAATCCTTTCCCATTGAGAGTAGTGCTGAGCTTGTGATACCAGGCTCTTGGAGATTGCTTCAAGCCATAGATAGCCTTCTTTAGCCTCAAAACATTCCCTGGTTTCACCATATCTTCTAGGCCAGGAGGTGGTCTCATATACACTTCATCCTCCAACTCTCCTTGTAAGAAAGCATTCTTCACATCCATCTGCCATAGATCCCACTCCAAGTTGACAGCAAGTGATATAACAACTCTTATGGTATGCAGCTTGGCCACTGGTGCAAATGTATCTAGATAATCTTCACCATACACTTGAGTGTATCCCCTTGCAACTAGTCTTGTTTTCCTCCTTTCTGGCTTCCCATTAGCTCCATACTTGATGGTAAACAAGAGGCGACTTGTCACTGCCTTCTTGCCCTTTGGGAGTTCAGTTTCAAACCATGTATCATTCCTGATCATGGCTCCCATTTCATCACCAACAGACTCTCCCCATTCTTCATGTAGCATAGCCTCTTCATAGGTCTTTGGGATGTATTCCTGATCAAGTTCACTGATGAAAACTTGATGTTCTTGTGGGTACTGCGCAAGAGAACATACTGCACTCACTGGATGTGCCACAGCTTCAGCATTAAAATACACCCTTGTGTTCTTCCAATCTGAGGCTGGTCTCCTGGTTCTTGTACTTCTTCTCAAGGGTTGTATCTGATCAGTTCCATTGCTGTCACTCGGCTCTCCTTGTTGGATTTCAGTAGCTGCTTGTGGTTGTACTCCTATCTCATCTTGATCATGAGACACTACTGAGTTCTCTTCAGGTTGAGCTGGCGCATGCTGATCATTTCCATTGCCCCCCTCATGATCAAGGTGAGATACTCCATCATCTCCTACTGTATTCTCAGCAGCTTGTGTGGAGGTCTCCCTGACCTTCTCTGGTATCTTTGGTAGATTGATACCAAGTCTTTCCATAATCATTCTAAGGTTGTTAGCTCTGTCAGTGGCTGATTGAGAAAGATCCTTGAGCTCATCCCAACTCTTCTCATCATAATAGCCTTGTGACTCCATGAACTTAACATCCCTTGACACCAGAACCCTCCTTGTCTCTGGTACATAACATTTGTAACCCTTCTGATGTGTTGAATAGCCAATAAACATTGCCTTTCTGCTCTTAGCCTCTAACTTGTTCCTGAGCTCTCCTGGAATCAAAACAAAGCACACACACCCAAACACACGCAAATGATCTATGGATGATTTGGTTTTGTTCAGTACCTCATAAGGGGTGGCGTTGAGAAGGACTCTTGTGGGTGTGCGGTTGATGAGATAGGCAGCAGTAACCACTGCATCTCCCCAAAACCTCTTAGGCACGTTTGAGTGAAACATCATGCTCCTGGCCACTTCCATCAAGTGCCTATTCTTCCTTTCTGCCACACCATTTTGTTGAGGTGTGTAAGGGCAACTGGTTTGGTGGATGATTCCTTGCGAGGCAAGATATTGTTTGAAGGCTGTACTAGTGTATTCACCACCATTATCTGATCTAAGAATTTTAATCTTGACATTAAAATGGTTAGTGACATAGTTCTGAAAGTTTTTAAAAGCTTCTAGCACCCTATCTTTTGATTGCAACAAAGTTATCCAAGTGTACTTAGACTTTTCATCTATAAATGTCACAAAGTATTTATGTTGCTCTCTAGATGCACATGGGGCAGTCCACACATCAGAATGAATTAAATCAAAGCAATTATCATAGATGGTCATTGATTTAGGAAACACATTTCTACAATGTTTTCCTAAGATACAAGCCTCACAATCACTTTTAAAAGAAATACTAGGCAACAGGATGTTCAAGGCAGTAGAGTGAGGATGTCCTAATCTAGCATGCCATATTACATCTTTAGGGAATTCAGAAACAGAATTGAAATAACAGGATAAATCAGAAGCTGGTCTTGTGTCCTCAAGCAAGTACAAGTCTCCCTTGGTAACACCTTTGCCAAGCAACTTACTAGAATCAATATCCTGAAAAGAAACACTGTTAGGCCTGAAAGTAACTTGACAATTTAAATCATTAGTCACTCTCTTAACAGATAGCAAGTTTGAAGCAAATGTGGGCATATAAAAAGCTTTAGACACTTTGTCAAACAGTTTGAGATCACCCACACCTTTTATTGGAATTTTATCTCCATTGGCTATCATCACATGTCCTAAGGCTGGTTCAATGTTTTTAATCAAGCTTAAATCACTAATCATATGGTGGGAAGCACCAGAGTCTATAATTAATGGTTTAGCTGATTTAAAAGCATTCATAGAACTACCAACAGTGTGACAAGCACTAAGAGAAGTACCAAGGGTTTTAGATATACCAGATTCTTTTAAGGCTTTGATGAAAGCATCTAAGTCAGACTTCTTGATGGTTTCATCCAGGTTGGCCCTTGGTGTTGCATACACTGATGTGGAGGTCATAGCACTTCCCACGCCATTGCTGCTTGTTCCCATGGAGTGTGGTGTGGTTGGTTCAGTCCCATCCGCTGAGAAGTTTGCTCTAGCATCCTGGAACTGAGGGCGGGTCTCCTTGAACTTGTTTGGCTTCAAATGTGGGTGGAGGATCCAGCACTTGTCCTTGATATGACCCTTCTTCTTGCAGTGGTCACAGATCAAGACTTTCCTCTCTTCTTGCTTGTAAGCCTTGTTTGCAACAGCTTCTTCAGCTTGGTGAGCCATGTTGAGGTCTCCTTTGTTTCCAAATAGACCAACTGAGCCCTCTTCCTTCTGGATTTGAGCACACACTTCATCCAGGTCAGGTAGCTTGTCAGATCTCAAGATGTGCTTAATCAGGCTTCCATATGAAGAGTTGAGAGTGAGCAGCAGTCCAAACACTTTGTCCTCTTCACGCCTGGTTAGGAGAGTGGTAGGATCAGTTGTGTGTGGTCTAAGCAGCTCCATCTCTGCCCAAAGGGACCTGAACTTGCCAAAGTGAGGCTGAAACTCCACATCTCCTTGGTTGAGAGCATTGATGGCTCTTTTTACTTCAAATACCCTAGTAAGGTTGGAGATGTTTCCATAAACCTTATAAAGAGTATCCCACAGCTGCTTGGTAGTCTCACAGTATGAGTAGGACTCCATGATTGCTGGCTCAAGGGAGCTGAGAAGGGCTGTGAGAACCATGAGGTCTTCTTGACTCCATTTTTCTTCATCAGCTACCACCTCCTCTTCTTTCCCATCTTTGCCTTGGATGGTTTGTTTTGGAGCTGCTTCTGTTATAGCATACTTCCATAAACCTCTTCCACCAAGAGCTCTCTTCACCATCCTGGCCCAAAAGAGATAATTAATCCCTTTTAAGGTCACAGGTATGTTGAGATGCTTGTTGTTGTTGTTGTTGTCTTCCATTTTTCTTCAAACCGCCAAGAACAAATCAAGAACAGGAGAGAGAATGTTTGAAAAACAGAGAATAGAAACAAGGAACAGAGTGTTGCGGAAGTGAGAATAGGTTTCAAGAGCTTTGATGCTCTGATACCATGAGATTTTGTATGAATTAAGAGAGTAATATTGGTTAGAACTGAAGAATCAAAGAGAGAAAGATGAGCAATATCCGAGAGAGAGAGAGAGAGAGAGAGTTGCGCAGAGTATAGAGAAATGAGGAAATGAATTCCTTGATTAACTTAGTTCACATACAGCATTGTTATATAGCCAAAAATAGAGAAACAAGACAAGTAGAATAATAAAATAAGACTGATCTCTGCAGGGCCTGATCCGAGAAAGGGACTGCTCCAAACGGTTGGGAAACATGTGACTTATATTGTTTTTAATTGCCAACTTGCCTTGCTTCTTGTCAAGACTCTCCAACGGTCTACTCCTCTTCAAATCTCGCCCAAGTAGTTGCCATGTCTTTCTTTATTACTTTCCCTTGTTGCATTGTTGAATTGGTTACTTGAGACACAAGAGTGTATGGTCATACTTGCTCCACAAGTCTGATCTGATCACTTGCTCTTAAACCTTTCCGAGTAGCTTCTTCTCTTCTTTTCTCTATTCCCTCATGGCTATACCCATTTATTGCTTCATGTCAACACTAGATTCTCCTTCCCACTCTTCACTCGACTGAGTACCATTCTCATTGGAGTCAGTAGACTCTCTCTGCTCTTCCCCAACAGGCTGAGCACCACTCTCTACTTCTCGTGTGGCCTCTTGATCATGTTGACCTGAATCTCCTTGATTTTGCATTGGTTCATGAGATTCAGTTCCATTCCCCCTCTCATGATCAAGAGGAGTTGTTCTTCCAGCTTCTCCAGGCTGGTTGGAAGACTCTCTTCTTCCAGATTTCGGATCCTGGGACAATCCTATCCCTAGCCTCTCCAACATCACTCTCAGTGTTGTTGCTCTATCAGATGGAGCTTGAGACAAATCCTTCAGATTTTCCCACTCTTTTTCTCCATAATACCCTTTTGATTCAATAAACTTCACTTCTCTAGATACCATCACCCTCCTTGCTTCAGGATCATAGCACTTATAACCCTTTTGAGTAATAGAGTATCCAATAAACATAGCCTTAGTACTCCTTGCCTCAAGCTTGTTTCTCCATTCTCCTGGTGTCATCACATAGCACACACACCCAAACACTCGTAGATGATCAATAAAAGGCTTGCTTTTATTCAACACTTCAAAAGGAGACAAATCACTCAATATCTTTGTTGGAACCCGGTTGATAAGGTAGCAAGCAGTTTGCACAGCATCTCCCCAAAATCTCTTTGGGACATTTGCATGAAACATCATAGACCTAGCAACCTCCATCAAGTGCCTGTTCTTCCTCTCAGCTACACCATTTTGCTGTGGTGTATAAGGACAGCTAGTTTGATGCACAATCCCATGCTTGGCTAGATAACTCTTGAATGCATTACTAATGTATTCACCTCCATTATCTGACCTCAATATCTTCACAGATGCATTGTATTGATTAGATACATATGCCTGGAAGTTCATAAATGCCTCCAACACCCTGTCCTTTGATGGAAGCAAAGTTAACCAGGTATACTTGGACTTCTCATCAATGAAGGTCACAAAATACTTCTGGCTGTCTCTAGATAAGCATGGAGCAGTCCATACGTCCGAGTGCACCAGATCAAAGCACTTATCATAAGTTGTTTTTGACGTGGGAAACACTGTCCTACAATGCTTTCCTAATATGCATGCCTCACACTCCAAGTGATTAAATGACATATTTGGAAGTATCAGCTCAATAGCCCGGGCATGAGGATGACCCAATCTAGCATGCCAAGTAGTACTATCAGTCTTCTCAGTAGTACTACTCAAGCACCAAGCATCAAAAGGCTTAGAGATCTTTTCCAATTGGAGCTGGTATAGATTATTCATGCTGTCTCCTCTACCAATCACCTTTCCAGTCTTTAAGTCTTGGAACTCAACATCATTTGGTCTGAATACTACTTGGCAGCTAAGATCCACTGTTGCTCTCCTCACAGATAGTAAGTTTGAAGCAAACTGAGGCATATAGAAAGCATCCGAGTCTTTACCAAACAATTGGAGCTTTCCAACACCTTCTATTGGAATCTTAGTACCATTAGCTATCTCCACACTCCCATTGGATCTCTTAATATCACTTAACAAGCTCCTGTCACTAATCATGTGATGACTTGCTCCAGAATCAATGAGAATGCGTTTGTTAGATGTGGATGCTTTGGCAGGAGCACCCAGACTCCGGGTCGTAGCCAAAGCATACACATACTTTACAAACTCATCCCATTCCTCCTTTGTAACTCTCTCATCCTCTCCTTTGTTCCTTAGCTTCCTCATGATCCCACTGTCCTCTATAGATTCTCCCATATATGCAGAGTAGTTGCACTCTCCCACAACTCTCTTTCTACTCCTTATCATGTTGCTAAACCCCTTAGCAACCATTCTGCCTCTCCTCTTCATCCGGAAGCCCTCACTCCTACTCCCGGTTAGCCTCCATGAGCCCTCACTTTCCATTTCTGGAAGTTGTTCCCCCTTTAGAACCATCTCCACTAGCCATCCATATGATGCCTCCATACTCACCAGTAGCCTTGATATCATCTCTTGCTTTGGTGTAGTATTCCCATCCACACAAGTTCTCAACTCTCGTAGTTCATCCCACAAGTGTTGTAGCCTCCTTACATGGTCATTACTTCCATAGATCCCCTCCTTGGCTTCATACACTCTCCTGAGATTGATCTTGTTCTCATAAACATCTTCAATCTTCTTAAGCAATGTACTTTCTCCAAGGCTAGAGTGATCTTCACTGGTTTCTCTTGCTGTCTGATCTCCCTCAGCAGCTATCTCTGTTAAAGGCTTCTCCTTTACACAGTTGCTCCCATCAGTGGTAATCTCCTTCAAAGACCCCACCTTTACTTGTTTACTCCACATCCCACAAGTCTCCAATACTATCTTTACCCAGAAAGACACACTACACTTATCCTCTCTCCCTTTCTTCTCTTCATTCTTTGATGTCTCTGATCTAGGCTGCTCCCTTTCCCTGTTATGATCGTTTTTCATCATCAATAACAGTCACAAACCATCAAGAACACACCAATCACAGATATCAACCCACAAAGAATCAAACTTTCTCCAAACTTTCCAATCACACTCGCCAGGCTTTACAATAATCTAGATCACTCTCCAGACTTGATCAAACATCTAAAGGAACCCTCTTGAAGCTCATCCTCCAAAAGAAACACCAACAGACCCAAACTCAAATTTTTAAAGATCTAGCTCATCAAATACTCAAGAACACTCAAGAACACTCAAGAATAATTTGAAAAAGAAATCACTCTCCCCCCTTTATAAAGAACCAGGCTCTGATACCATGATATTTTTATGATTAAAGGGTGATTAATTCTGGTCTGGAGATTTAAATAGAGATTAAGAGATTTAAGATTAAGAACAAGAGAGAGACTAGAGAGAGAAAGACTCAAAACTCATTAATTAAATTATGAGAGAGTTTACAGCATATATAAAGAAAAGATACATTATTTTCGTCCACATTCACTCTAACAAGGATAAGAAGCATGTGTAGTCAAAGATGCCTGATTTAAACTAGCCAATAAGGTTCCTCACATGCTTGGGCATCTTGCTTTAACTTTCCAGCCTGTGCCAGCCTGTCCAAAGCTCTCTAGCAGTAACCAGACCTTAACCACACTGATCCTTGCTTAACCAGACTTCCCTTGGCGTGCTCCACTCTCCAAATAGGTGAAAGGTAACTTCCCAAGCTTTTACCTTAGTTACCACAGTGAAACTAGAGTTACTGTGGTAACTCTCCAAAGTTACTGTCTGCTCCAAATCTCTTCCTCTCTCAATATATCAACTCTTCATCCTCTCATCTTAACACCTACACTCCACAACAAATGGTGTGGCTGAAAGGAAGAATAGGCATCTAATGGAGGTGGCCAGGAGCATTATGTTTCATGCAAATGTTCCTAAGCGATTTTGGGGTGATGCAGTTGTCACTGCCACTTACCTTATCAACCGCACTCCCACTAGAGTCCTCCTTGATTCCACACCATATGAGGTACTGAACAAAACTAAACCTTCCATAGATCATTTGAGGGTTTTTGGGTGCGTTTGCTTTGTCTTTGTACCAGGAGAACTAAGGAACAAGCTAGAGCCTAAGAGCACTAAGGCTATGTTTATTGGCTACTCTACACATCAGAAGGGATACAAGTGTTATGTTCCAGAGACAAGAAGGGTCCTAGTGTCAAAGGATGTTAAGTTTCTGGAATCAAAAGGCTATTATGCTGAGAGGAGTTGGGAAGAGCTTGAGAATCTATCTCAATTAGCCTCGGACAGAGCAAGTAACCTTAGAGTTGTAATGGAGAGGCTTGGCATCAGTCTATCTAGATCACCAGCTCCGGTCAGTGAGGTTCCAACACAAGCTACTGAAGAAGCAGCTACAGATGTTGAGATCACTCATCTTGATCCTGAAGGGGGTGATAGTACTGAGCAACAACCAATGCAACCTCAAGAAACCTCAGTATCTCATGATCAAGATGAGATGATAGCACCAACCGGAGTCACTGAAGCTGAAGCAGAACCTGAACAGATACAACCTAGAAGAAGTACAAGGATCAGGAAACCAGCTTCAGATTGGACCAAGACAAGAGTGTACTTCAATGCAGAAGCCGTGGCACATCCCATTAGTGCAGTATGCTCACTAGCTCACTACCCAGCAGAGCATCAAGCCTTCATCACTGAATTGGATCAGGAATGGATTCCAAAGACATATGAGGAAGCAATGCAAGATGAGGAGTGGGGAGCATCTGTTGGAGATGAGATGGGAGCCATGGAAAAGAATGAAACATTCTTTGAAAGTGAGCTTCCCAAAGGGAAGAAAGCAGTAACAAGCCGTCTACTCTTCACAATCAAGTATGGAGCCAATGGGAAGCCATAAAGGAAGAAGACCAGACTGGTGGCAAGAGGCTACACACAAGTCTATGGTGAAGACTACTTGGATACATTTGCACCAGTAGCAAAACTCCATACCATAAGGATCCTCCTATCACTTGCAGTCAACTTAGAGTGGGACTTGTGGCAAATGGATGTGAAGAATGCCTTTCTTCAAGGAGAGCTAGAAGATGAAGTGTACATGAGACCTCCTCCTAGTCTTGAAAAGATGGTAAAACCAGGGAATGTGCTGAGACTAAGGAAGGCCATCTACGGATTAAAACAATCCCCAAGAGCATGGTACCACAAGCTAAGCACAACACTGAATGGAAGAGGCTTTGTGAAGTCTCAACAAGACCATTCTCTCTTCACTCTCACCAGCAAGGAAGGTATCATAGTCATACTGGTATATGTTGATGATATAATCATTACTGGTAGCAACAAAGAAGGTATCATCTCAACTAAATCTTTTCTTAAAAATGTCTTTGATATTAAGGATTTGGGAGAGTTAAAGTACTTCCTTGGGATTGAAATATGCCGATCTAAAGAGGGGCTTTTCTTATCTCAAAGGAAGTACACACTTGACATTTTAAATGAGGCAGGAAACCTTGGAAGTAGAAAAGCTAAAACTCCATTAGAAGAAGACTACAAGGTACTGCGAGAGGGGGAGTATGAAGCTACTCCATTCCAAGATGTCAAGAAGTATAGAAGAATGGTTGGTAAGCTCATCTACTTGACAATCACCAGGCCAGACCTATGCTTTGCAGTAAACTAAGTGATTCAACACATGGGAGCTCCTAAGGTGCATCACTGGAACATGGTGGAAAGAATCCTAAGGTATCTAAGGGAAGCACCAGGACAGGGAGTTTGGATGGCATGTAACAAGAGCACTGAGATTGTGGGTTACTGTGATGCGAATTGGGCTGGAGATAGGGTTGATAGAAGATCAACCACAGGCTACTGTACCTTCATTGGAGGGAACTTGGTTACATGGAAAAGCAAGAAGCAAAAGGTGGTGTCCTGCTCAAGTGCTGAGGCAGAGTACAGGTCCATGAGGAGACTTACAAGTGAGCTCATATGGATCAAAGGACTGCTAAAGGATTTGGGTATTGAGATCAACACGCCAATGATCATGCATTGTGACAATCAAGCAGCAATACACATCGCCTCCAACTTAGTCTTCCATGAAAGAACCAAGCATATAGAAGTGGATTGCCACAAGGTGAGACAAGCAGTAGAGCAGCGAGTGATTCTTCCATGCTACACAAGGAGTGAGGATCAACTAGCTGACATCTTCACCAAGGCAGCCAGCAGCAAGGTTTGTGAGTTCATCCATCCAAAGCTTGGACTCATAGACCTCACATGTCAATGATCCCCTGCCGTGAAGCATTCTACTCTTTTACTTGCAAGGTTTTGTCCCGATGGGTTTTCCTTGCAAGGTTTTAATGAGGGAATGCTTCATGACCTTCCAAGCTTGACTTGTTCCATATGGTCAAGCTTGAGGGGGAGTGTTGACATGAAGCAATAAAAGGAGTTGATCATTCTTGACAAGAGTATATGAAGCAAGACATGAGAAGAAGTGACATAAAGAAAGAGAGGGAAGCTGTGTATGCGAATTAAACCAAAGGAAGAGTTACCTTGGGTTACAAGCTATTCCGTACAACCTAATGTACCCAACGAGAAGTGCAAGTCAAGAAATGAAGATAGTAAAGTTCAAATAAAGGAGGAACTCGATCAGATAGGTCTTGACCAGCAATCAGAACGTTGGGGAGCTTAGTTCACGTGATTGGTTAATGTGAAGAGACCAAGACAACCGTTGGGTCAGGTCACTTTCACTCTGATCCGCGAAGACACAGCATTTGGACTCTTCTCAATTCTTTATTAGTTCTGTGTGACATGCTTTGTTTATTATTTTCTCATTGTCAAGTTGTGATTACTTCTGGCCTATATTAAGGTTGTAACCAGACCTAAATCAATACAAGGAAATACAATTCCTCATCTACTCTCTCCTTGTTCGTCATACTCTCTCTCTCATCACACTTGTTCTTCATAAATCTTTCATATTGTCACATAAATCTTTACAAAACATCACTATCCAGATGATTCCAGATTAGCCTGTTCGGACATATGGCAATATCTTCATGATTCTTATCAAACCAGGATGAACCACGATCTAAGAAGCTTTATTTGGAACCACTAATCAGTGGAGAATAACCAGGAAGTTGAATAAATCTCATAGGAGTTGTGAGTAAGAAGATATCCCACTTTCTATCCAGATGATTCCAGATTAGCCTGTTCGGACATATGTCAATATCTTCATGATTCTTATCAAACCAGGATGAACCACGATCTAAGAAGCTTTATTTGGAACACTAATCAGTGGAGAATAACCAGGAAGTTGAACAAGTCTCATAGGAGTTGTGATTAAGAAGATATCCCACTTTCTATCCAGATGATTCCAGATTAGCCTGTTCGGACATATGCAATATCTTCATGATTCTTATCAAACCAGGATGAACCACGATCTAAGAAGCTTTATTTGGAACCACTAATCAGTGGAGAATAACCAGGAAGTTGATTAAATCTCATAGTAGTTGTGATTAAGAAGATATCCCACTTCTATCCAGATGATTCCAGATTAGCCTGTTCGAACATATGGCAATATCTTCATGATTCTTATCAAACCAGGATGAACCACGATCTAAAAAGCTTTATTTGGAACCACTAATCAGTGGAGAATAACCAGGAAGTTGAATAAATCTCATAGGAGTTGTGAGTAAGAAGATATCCCACTTTCTATCCAGATGATTCCAGATTAGCCTGTTCGGACATTGCAATTATCTTCATGATTCTTATCAAACAGGATGAACCACGATCTAAGAAGCTTTATTTGGAACCACTAATCAGTGGAGAATAACCAGGAAGTTAAATAAATCTCATAGGAGTTGTGAGTAAGAAGATATCCCACTTTCTATCCAGATGATTCCAGATTAGCCTGTTCGGACATATGCCATTATCTTCATGATTCTTATCAAACCAGGATGAACCACGATCTAAGAAGCTTTATTTGAACCACTAATCAGTGGAGAATAACCAGGAAGTTGAATAAATCTCATAAGTGTGTGAGTAAGAAGATATCCCACCTTCTATCCAGATGATTCCAGATTAGCCTGTTCGGACATATGCCATTTCTTCATGATTCTTATCAAACCAGGATGAACCACGATCTAAGAAGCTTTATTTGGAACCACTAATCAGTGGAGAATAACCAGGAAGTTGAATAAATCTCATAGGAGTTGTGAGTAAGAGATATCCCACTTTCTATCCAGATGATTCCAGATTAGCCTGTTCGGACATATGGCAATATCTTCATGATTCTTATCAAACCAGGATGAACCACGATCTAAGAAGCTTTATTTGGAACCACTAATCAGTGGGAGAATAACCAGGAAGTTGAATAAATCTCATAGGAGTTGTGAGTAAGAAGATATCCCACTTTCTATCCAGATGATTCCAGATTAGCCTGTTCGGACATATGGCAATATCTTCATGATTCTTATCAAACCAGGATGAACCACGATCTAAGAAGCTTTATTTGGAACCACTAATCAGTGGGAGAATAACCAGGAAGTTGAATAAATCTCATAAGTGTTGTGAGCAAGAAGATATCCCACCTTCTATCCAGATGATTCCAGATTAGCCTGTTCGGACATATGCCATTATCTTCATGATTCTTATCAAACCAGGATGAACCACGATCTAAGAAGCTTTATTTGGAACCACTAATCAGTGGAGAATAACCAGGAAGTTGAATAAATCTCATAGGAGTTGTGAGTAAGAAGATATCCCACTTTCTATCCAGATGATTCCAGATTAGCCTGTTCGGACATATGGCAATATCTTCATGATTCTTATCAAACCAGGATGAACCATATATAAGAAGCTTGATTGGAACCACTAATCAGTGGAGAATAACCAGGAAGTTGAATAAATCTCATAGGAGTTGTGAGTAAGAAGATATCCCACTTTCTATCCAGATGATTCCAGATTAGCCTGTTCGGACATATGGCCAATATCTTCATGATTCTTATCAAACCAGGATGAACCACGATCTAAGAAGCTTTATTTGGAACCACTAATCAGTGAGAATAACCAGGAAGTTGAATAAATCTCATAGGAGTTGTGAGTAAGAAGATATCCCACTTTCTATCCAGATGATTCCAGATTAGCCTGTTCGGACATATGGCAATATCTTCATGATTCTTATCAAACCAGGATGAACCACGATCTAAGAAGCTTTATTTGGAACCACTAATCAGTGGAGAATAACCAGGAAGTTGAATAAATCTCATAAGTGTTGTGAGCAGAAGATATCCCACCTTCTATCCAGATGATTCTAGATTTGCCTGTTCGGACATATGCCATTTCTTCATGATTCTTATCAACCAGGATGAACCACGATCTAAGAAGCTTTATTTGAACCACTAATCAGTGGAGAATAACCAGGAAGTTGAATAAATCTCATAGTGTTGTGAGCAAGAAGATGTCCCCTTTCTATCCAGATTGATGATTCTTGATTTGCCTGTTCGGACATATGCCATTATCTTCATGATTCTTATCTGATATGATTCCAGCATCATGTCAAGAAGAACGGACCAACCAGCTAAAGAAAGAAGATCGCCTTAGACCTTTCTAAAGGTCCCATGACTCGTGCAAGATCAAGAAGCTCAAGGAAGCTATTGGAGGCTTACATCAGGGAAGTCTTTGAAGAAAGAAAGTCTTGAAGGCAGCTTGATACTTCAAGACCCACTCATCACCATTCAAGTCATCATACCATCAAGCTGAGTATCATCTAGGCTAGCAAGAAGAAGTGTGCCTCTTTCCTGTCTTAGTTTTTGTCCCATTGGGTTGCTAAGATAGGTTTTTAACGAGGCCTTGTCTTGCTATTTTCAAATCACCTAGTATGATACTCTCGGACCAGACTACATTATGTATCTTATTCTATCTTAGACTATGCTTTTTTATTTCGTTTACACAAGTCAAAGGAGCCTGTTCCTTATTGACTATTAGTTGTTTCCGAGACCTTGTGCATGTACAAGGCCCTCACTAGTATATTCTGGTCGAGCAAGTCTAATAAGATCATCATCTTTAACCAAAACCTTTCTCTTCTCTTATTGCTATCAACAAGAGTTCGAGAGTTCTGGTGTGTCATATCCAGAG
>NW_026616928.1:0-20622 GCF_000801105.2 Raphanus sativus | reverse complement strand
TTAGAAACAAGATGAGTATCATAAGGCTATGTTTCTAAAAAGTTGTAAAAACAGTATTTTCTTTTTGAATCAGTTTAACATTCTTTCAAAAAGAAATATCTATATATATATATAGAACTTTAATGTTAAACACAGACTATCT
This sequence comes from Raphanus sativus, assembly GCF_000801105.2. Lineage (NCBI taxonomy): Eukaryota > Viridiplantae > Streptophyta > Magnoliopsida > Brassicales > Brassicaceae > Raphanus > Raphanus sativus. The sequence continues at coordinate 20,480 of NW_026616928.1, read as the reverse complement.
TGGTGTCTTGTACCATATCCATATTACTGGATCTAATTTAAGAATATTTCATATTGTTGAGCCAGACATTTCTCTGGGACCATCAAAACAAGTGTGTTTGGGAACTTTTAACGGGTCTCGGAATCAAAAGAAGACACTGGGGACCAAAAAACGCGCCAAGAATGACGTCAGTTCGTTAATGATCGTTGGATCTCCTCAATCTGTAGAAATGTCGTCATTCATTGGTTGAGCACCTTCCACGTGGCCCCACTTGCTCAACTACCGATTATTAGTGTTTTAGTCATTGAAAGTATTAATTTATTAGTTGTATTGCCCGCACATGCTGGCGTAATCATATTATGAATACTTATTATCACATCTATCTATTATTAAAATTGAAGTACCTTTGGTACTGTTTAAACATATATAGCAGCTCACATCAAAAATTATTTAGAAACATGGACAGTAGTATTTTAGTACTTTTTTTATCTACATATTTAGCCATTACAATAAATTAAATAATTTATTTTGATTTTTTTCTAACTACAGATTCTACCACTGCATTTAAAATCAATTTTAATTAATTAATTAAAATTCCAAATTTTATTTAACCAATTCAATATTCATATATTTACCATTATTAATATTGTACGGATATTAACTAAATGGCATGTATTAATGGGAGATAACTTTTTCATGGGATTAATTAAATCGCAAAATATAAAATATATATACATGAATTTTTTTATAAAACCAGCGATTTATGAGTTTACATTGAACACAAATTAAATCAAATATCCACACGGGTTGCAGGTCAAATCTAGTGCTTTATTAATTCAAATACCATCATGAATTTATAACTGAAAATTATCATATAATATTTTAGATAACAACACAATATGTGGTTTTATTTTCAAAAGTTAAAACATACATCAAGTTTCTGTTAATATGTAGCTATAGTCAAATCTATCATCACCAATATATGTAAAAAATATCATTTGATGTCTAATAAATTCATTATATATAAGTAACATGTGGATATTAATGTAGGCAATTTTGCCGTGCACGCGGACATAAAAATTTATAGTTATTATAATACATGTATTACTAATTAAAAGATTACAATGATAAATTTTATTATGTTTTCATTTTAACATATTTACGTATTATTAAATTTGTGTGCACTATATTCATTATACTTAAATAAATCTTAAAAATCACTTAATGTCCTCTTTTCAATTATATAAAATTAAGTATTGACTTGATTAATATTCAATTTGTTTTTTCTGTTTTTATTTAAAGATTTTTTTCAGATAACAACACAATATATTTTATTGAATTATCTTTTTATTTTAAAATATATTTTAGATTTTAGATATTATTATCATTATTAAAAGACTACAATTATAATTTTATATTTTCATTGAACATATTTACGTATTATAAATTTTTTTTTGTGTGCACTATATATTATATTATATAATAATCTTAAATCACTTAATGTCTTTTCAATTATATAAAATTAAGAATTGACTTGATTAATATTCATTATATATTTTCTGTTTTAATTTAAAGATTTTTTTTCAGATAACAACACATATATACTAAAAATTATCTTTTTATTTTAAAATATAGTTTTAGATTTTAGATAATTATTATCATTATTAATGTTAATTTATTATATAATAAAAATAAAATTTGTATTTATTTTGTGGTTAATTTATATAATATAGTCATTAAAGATATAAATGATATTAACACCATTAACCTTTTTATTTTAAAATATATTTTTTGATTTTGGATAATTTTTATCATTATTAATTTTCATCAATCATCTTATCAGAAATTAAAATTCGTTTTTATTTTTTTGTTAATATATATTTTTATTCATTAAGAGTAATATCGATATTAACCGCTCTAACTTTTAACGTGAGAGCTCCGTTGCGAAAAATCACTTCGCAAATAATAATATAGATCTATAGGATCTAAATAACATTTTAGTAAAAAAAGAGCTACTAGAATTCGCATAAAGATCCACGCTTGAAGATACTCTTTGTGCCATACTGCAGATCTCTTGTGAGTATTTTCTCCATTAATTCGCATAATTCCGTCTTCTCTGGGAATCGAAACCCAAACTTTCTGGTGTAGAAACATTAATAAACCCTTAATCAAACATTGGACCAAGGAGGCTTCCACGCATCTCCAAACTGTTATACACGGTTTTACTTTTTAGCTTATACCATATTAAATTAATTCATACTCGCTCAAAAAGAAACAGTTACATTAGTGACAAATTGGAGAGAATATAGAATTGCGAAGAAGTATAACCGACTTTCATCCAAAATAAGTTACAATATGGTTAGCTTATATAGTGAATGATAAACCTAATTTCCTAATCTAATATGAAATAATATATTAACAAAAATTAATTTCATATTATCCTTAATCTTTCCAGATTAGTTTTGATCTTCATGTTTCCATAATCTTAATATGGTCGATCTTCTCGATTTTTTAATACCCTTATGCAAGCTCATATGTGATAACATGTGTGAGATTAGATAGAATCCTCAAAATATCAGCAATATACCCTTCTGTGAGGTAATGGAATCGACGTTTATACTCGATCATAGTCAAATCGGCTGCAACACCCAGTCGTTGGGTCATCGATGTTTATACTCGATAGTAGGGTTCTTGAAATAATGGAAATAAAACTCGTGACTGCGAGGTCCATGAATAACTCGAAATTGCGAAATCAAAAGAAAATCAACTCACGAAAGTGAGAAGTCAAATCACAAAGTTTAGTTTTCGTGAATGAAAACATAAACTTGTCGAAATAAAAAAGATAGCTTTCGTATATGAAATAGCAAAGTTTCATAATAACAATCGCGGCTTGTTGTCTTGAATGAAAAACAAGGCAGCCATAATAAAAGAAAAACACAACTTAATGAAGCATGTGTAAGGTATTGGACCCAACTTGGATTGTATTGAATAAATCATAAGTGGGTTTCTTTGACCAAAAATTGATTATGCTTCTCCTTGCCGAGAAGAAGGTAAGCAACATCAGAGTTGACATGAATTGATGCACAAATGTTAACAATAAGATCGAAAGGCGATCATGATAGCTTTGACGGTGTCGCCATAACGGTAAATGAAGAAAACAATGACGGAACGAAGCAGCTGAGGCGAGTGATGGTTGAAGCCATCGATGGAGGCTGGAGCTTAAAGTACCTTGGCTCAAAAACAAAGAAGATGAAATCGTATGACTTTTGAGACTTGTTCTGTTTTATGTTTCTTTTTTGAATTAGGAAGAAAAATAAATTCTGATCCACATATTTGGATTTTGGCTCTGATACCATGATTGATTGATGAAAATTAGAATTGAGAAGAAGTATAATTGATTCACATCCAAAATAAGTTACAACATGATTAGCTTATATAGTGAAAGATAATCATAAAACCTAAACTTTTTAATCTAATATAGATTAATATCTAAACTATTAAAATGAAGTACATTTTGTACTTAATCCAGACTTTTCCACAATAATACCAACCAATGCCACTGACATTTTTATCATTTAACACATTTATTACATAACCAGCCTAATTCGATTGATATATCCAAAATAATTCTTGAAATCTCTCTAACCATAAATAATTCTTGGTTAATGCATCACTGCCGCTGTATATTCCAATTTCTCCCTAATGTGATAGAACAATCCTCATTTAATGTCAAATCGTGTGCATAATATATTATCAATGTTGAAAAATATTAAATCATCACTATCAAGAAATTTTTTCATGTAATATACTAAATCCAAACCAAACCATAGAATATGTGTTTAAATATAGTAAATCTAATTATGAAACTGTATCCAGTTTTCTGATATTAATAGCATATACATTTTTCAGAGTCTAAACTTTTATATATTTCATGTCTCAACATTCGTTTTTGAGAATATTAATATGTGTTCTATTAATATATGTCAAAGCAAATGAAACTGGATCCCATCCATTGGTTTGTATATACTGTTCGATTTTGTATACACACAAACTAAGTTAACTCCACAAAATATACCTTAAATTATTCACATTCTATATCTGAGCCTGATTTTTAGCTAATCACCGTATCCAAAACGATATAAATCTTTAGAATACAATGAATATTCTTAAATGACCAACTAGGAGTCTAGGATATTCGTTTCCTATATACAATGAAAAATATATCAAATCTTTTGAATGAATTCAATTTCCTTGAAAAAAACATTGGGTGTGGTTTTTTTGGTTGTATTTCTGTACTTTAGTTTTATTTATTTTTTAAATTACTAAATTTTATCAATCGTATTGTACCTTTATTTTTAAAAGTTAAAACCTACAACAACTTTATTATTAATTTTTACCAATCATGATTTATCTTTACTTTTAAAGCTATAGCGAAAAAAACTAAATCATTTTTTTTCTTATGTATTTTAGACAAAACTCTACATCTTTGTTTTATAGGTTGTAGAAACTATAAAACAAAAAATATATGTAATATAAAATAAATTAGATAATTATAGTAAAAACATCTGTAAATATTTTTACAGTCACAGCCAAACCAATCATCACCCTTATTTGACATACCGATTTTATTTGGAACTAAATCGACTTATTCGACATAGGTTTAACAGAATAAACAATGTCCAATTAATCATGCTATGAACAATTAATTAAGTAAAAAGAATAATTAATTAAGTATGTTTAAAACAGAAGGTAAAGACTATATTACTCTATTCAAATCATAGACTATATGTAGGGATAAGAGTTCGGGTTCGATTCTGATTATTCAGATATTGATATTTAGACGAAAGATTAAAACCCTATTTGGATATTTACAAAATTTAGTTCAGACTCGGTTTGGATCATTATAGGTTCAGTTTGAATACGGATTTAAATTATATAAAAATATTAAAAATTCAAATATGCCATATATATTCTATTAAATTAGGAACATAACATATTGATATAAATTCAGTCTGATTATAAAAGCGAACAAACCGATAAGACCGGAAGGTATATGTTTTCCTAAAATATACCATAAGTATTCTATTAAATCAGGAACATGACATATTGATATAAGTCATATTGATATAAGTCCAGTGTCTTATGGGGGTGTATTCAACTAAGAGTTCAAAGTGATTTGTATTAAAATTACAAATCCACTGTTATTCAAACGTGGATTTAAAAAAACACTTTAAAATCCAGTGTTATTGAACTTGACATTTTTATAAAACACTCTGAAATCCACTGTTATTGAACAAAACTTAAGTTAGAGATTTTAGAGTGCTTTAAATGTTTCTAGAGTGTTTGAGGTGATTTCTTTAGTTATAAAAATAAAATACAAATCCCACTGTTTTAGATGAGATTTCAAAGTGTTTTAACAAAAATCACACCAAATCCTCTAATTCTCCTACAATCATCTAAAAACTCATTAAAAATCAAATCACTTCAAATTTCAGATTCAATACATCCCCTTAATATATTCTATTAATTCTCCTGTATGACCAGTTGATATGAAGTTATGTCCAATTTAAAAAAAAAAATAAGGAAGCAATGTCTAACAGTATCTTTATATATAAAGAACTGTTTTCATCCCTCCCGTGATGTCCACATCAGCATCCACCTAAGAAATTAGAGATCTCACAGGCTGCCACGCGTCCAGTTACTTAGAACGCAGCGTTTCATTTAAACATTTCGTCTGTGGGCTTCTCTGTGTGTTGTGCTATGGGCCCGGTCACAAAGTCAGTTCATGACATCTCGCCATGTGTCCCATGATGATGAAACTCATCGTTTCATCCCTTTGCTCATCTCCAGATCGAAAAAAATTGAAAACGTCGTGAAGATAGACTGAAACGAATCGTCGTCTTCAACGCCTTCATTAACCATTGATTTACACTTTTCACACGATCTATTATTGATTGCATACTTCCATCATCAGAATCTTCGACTATAAAAAGGTAAGTCTTATTCTGTGAATTTCATCAGATCTATCCTCTCCATCATAAACTTTCTAAAAATCCCAGGAATTAAAACTCATAATTATTAAACTTTTTTCAAAAGCTTTTGTTTGTCCGAGAAGATTTCGATTTTGATTTTGTTTACATTTGTTTAGGTATTGATCATCACACTTTTTCAATATATTTCGTTTACGGGAGATGATTTGATTTCTAATTTGATTGTTGATTTTGTTTTAATCTGTTCATCTATTGATTATCAAGATTATTATTCAGAGCTTTTGTTTGTGAGAGATGATAGTGGGAGACTGGGAATGGATTTTTTTTTATTAGATTCAGGTAAGGTAAACCTCTGTTATAAATTATTTGTCGTGTTTTCATATCTAGAGCACTAAAAGACATTAGAATAATTGTGTTAGGTACTTCACCCTCCTATAATCCTCGATGGCAGACTCAGAATAATCTTGAGAGCAAGTATTCATGGTTCGGTGATAACTACCGCTCCGTCGATGAGGTTTGAATCACAAAACTTATTTTGTCTTGGTTTGTGTGAGTTTATGGCTATTGGTGTTTTGTTTGATTTTCTTCCTCTTGACAGGTTGCTTCTGCTCTTTTCACATGCTGGTTTGGAGTTCATCGAGTGGGCTGAAAGTAACAGTGTTCGTTTTCTGGGGAATTCTACGGGTTGCAGCTGGTTGTGCAGAAGCTCGGGGGTGTTGTGTGGAAGGGGAGCGTAAGGAGTATGGGAAGATGTAGATTGAGGTGAAGGGTGATGAGAGTGAGATTTTTAGGAGGGGAGGGTTGGTGAGCAGCAGGTTGTTTGGATGAGTCATGGGGATGAGGCTGTTGAGCTTCCTAATGGGTTTGAGGTGGTTGTGGCGAGGAGTTCTCAGGGAGATGTTTCTGCTTTGGAGAACAGGGAGAGGAGGATTTATGGTTTGCAGTATCATCCTGAGGTATAAGATTCTTTGTTCATGATGAAAGTTTGAATCTTTAGATGCTCTATGTTAAATGAACCTCATGAGACTTGGGAAGTAATTGAAAAAGTCTTACATTGCTTAGAGTCTGGATAATGAAATGGCTCTTATTTGATTTTTTAGCGGATGTTAAAAGTTTGCATCTTTCACGTTTTAGTTGTTATTCATATCTTAAGCATCTCAAGAGACTTTTGTTGATGATTTGGTACTTCTTTTGATTGACAGGTTGCTTCTGATCTTTCAATTTCAGTCTACTCGTAATTTTGAAGAACTCACTGTAATAGGTTTGAGAGAATTCTCATGGGTTAGTTATGGGTTGACTGAGAATAAGATATTTTGTTTTCTGTTGTCTGTGTTCTTTCCCTTTCTCTACTTTACATGATTTTTGGCTGGTTTTGTAATAGATCCGACAAAAAGGGCATGACGTTTGTGGAAGAAAATGAGGCCAGTACCATGTTATTGTTCATGCTTCACTTCATATTTTTATAGGCCATACTCTGCACTTTTTTCAATAAGTTGGGAATAAAGTGTATAAGTGTCTCCTTTAAAGATCGCTGATGTTAAAGAAAGGGAAATATCAATGACAATGTCAGTTTAAAAAGAAGATCAATGACAATGTAAAGCCAAAGCTAAAAAAAGATAGTGTTTAACAGTGTGCACATATACTTTGGTTTGAAAGGAATTAACGGATATCCATTCAGTAATATTACACACAACAACAAACTGAAACTGTAATCAACTGTCAACAAATAAAAAGACTTCATCTAAACCATGTGTTCACCAAGGTTGAGACCTCCTAAGAAAAGTATTGAACGTTTATATGCTTTATAAATTAATCTTTGACCTTTTATTAATTAATAGTTTTTGAAGTTTAACAAAAAAAAAATAAAAAGGAAAATAAAAATCAAGGATGCTATATCGAATTAGAAATTATTTAATTTTTAATTCATGATATTAATACAAGATTTTTAAATGTTTTTATTGGAAACTAAAAATATGTAAGAAAATATTAGGTAAGAAAAATATACAAATTTTATTTTTAATACAATGTAATAACCCGACTGGTCTTTTAAAAAGATAGTTATTGTAAAACAAAATAATGTTTAATAATAATAATTAGATAAATTGTGCATATCTATTGACAACATTTTGATTATCTTTTTACATTGAGGTTTAATCCATAATATATTTAACTATTTTAGGTTGTAATATAATGTTTTCTGTTTATAGTTAAACAAATAATATAGTAAATGGTAATATTTTCTAAAGAAGTTTTATTTTATTTAATTCTTACAACATTTTTAAAAGTTGCTTTATTTAATTTCTTGTGATTTTTTTGAATAAGAAATCATTTAGTTTTACTTAAAACAATGATAATTATATTATCTTAACGTATTATAATTGTAATAAAAAATAAAATAGTAGAAAGAAAAAATATTATAAACATTACCGAACATTTAGACAAAGTAATAAACAACAACGTGTACTCCTAAGTTTCAGAACTCATCAATAATGAAAGTACCAATATGCATATCATTCTTTAGAATAATTTATCGTTATGATAAAAAAATTCAGTAATCTATATTATTTATCAGTAAAAACAAATACCAAATGCAAATACAACCATATATTAAAAAAACAAAACCAGTAAAACAATAACAATGAACTTACTCGGATAATTATTTTTCAATAATCTAACATAAACACTAACGCCAAACAGTTTAGCAATTACTCCCAGCGTAGACCGGTGGATATGGAGCACTTATGGATTATCAAAACTAAATAAACTCAGTAGGTGCCTTAGAAGAATTAAACAAACACTTGAAGATATGAACAGTATATATAATTTGTGACGCAACCAGGAAAATGTAACAATCAGTATGATATATTACGATTGTCTGCACCATAAATTATCAAACACCAAAAAAAAAAATCTAAATCCCCCCGCATCCATGATGCTCAAATTATGATAACACAATATACATCAGAAAATAGGGCTGATGTAGCATTCATCGAAACCAAATCTACAAAAAACGTCAAACCAACTCAATTCCAAACTGCTTCAAATTCGTATTGAGTTGTGTCAATACAAAACATGAAAATCTATAAAGAACAGATAAACCAATCATTCAGAGCCCAAAACAAAATAAACAACAAGTTATTCCCCAATTATGATTTAATTTTCTTTTTAAGAAAAATAATTAACCGAACACTCAAATAGAACTACCATGACTCCATAAGTAAACTAAATAATTCAACCGGCATATAATCCCTCTCCAATCAAAACATTGACCTCAACCATACATAAAAACATATATCATTTTCATACATACCACTTTGACTTACCATCTTAAAACACAAACAACAAGATCAAATAACAATTATACAAACCAAAATAACAAAAAAAAAATCAAATCCCGCCCGTAGAACGGACCGACCCTAGTATTAGATAAATATTAACTTCCTATTCTCTTTGATCTTTCCAGATTAGTCTTGGTCTTCATGTTTCCATCATCTTGATATGGTCGATCTTCTCAATCTTTGAATAATTAGAGTAAGTAAACAATAAGTACTTATTAATTAGTTATTGGCCTATTACACATTAGGGTTGCACGACAATTCACATTCCGGAAGAGCAAAAGCATATCCATTAAGCCTGAGACTTCTTGGATTGGATCCGAGATTTGCTTCGGATCCGTTTGGAAAATAGGACATCCGGAGCACCCGGATTCGGATAATAAAATAAAGGATCCGTCAAAACCGAATCCGGATCCAGATATCTTAATTTTTAAGTCCAGATATCTAGATCCGTATTTTAAAATATATTAATTTTTTAATAATTATATTTGATATATTAACATTTATTCTTTAAATTAGTTATACAATATTGTATTTTAACTTTATTAATATTATACTCATATTTTTATTTATAAATCTTGTATAATTAATTATTTTATGTATTAGTTTAGAATTTAAATTTTTAAAAATATTTTTTTATTTTTTTTATTTTTTTTTACTATTTTTACGAATCTGGATTTAGATCTAGATATCCGTGGATAATATGATATTTAGACGGATATTCGGATTTCAGATTTTGGAAGCTCTGAATCCAGATCCGGACACTAAATCTACAGATCTAGATATTCCAAATTTCTCGGATATCCGGATCCGTCCCAACCCTAATTGACACACTCTTATTGTTAGTTGGTTTTAGGGGTGTCAAAATGAGTTATACCTCATGAGCTATCTCAGCTCAGTTTAATTTTTCATGTGTATGATCACTATATTTTAGGTTTATTTAATAAATGAGCTTATTGATCGAGCTTAAATTAGATCACGAGTTATATTAACGATCTTTAATGAACATGAGCTGGTTCATGAGCTTGTTCATTTTTATACTTACAATATATATTATATATATATATATATATATATATATATATATATATATATATTGATAACTTCTATTTTTCTTATGTAAGAAATTGATAATTTCTATATTTATCGTATTTATCTTCTAAAACTAAAATGTCAAACCAATTCCTTAAAAAATAATTTCTATATTAATCATATTTATCTTCTTGAAATTAAAAAGGATATCGAAGATAAAGATTATCACGAAGAATAGGGATTTAGATCACTGGTTTGCTTTAATTTAGTTTATTTTAGGTGTTATATTTTTTTTTCATGTGTTGGTTTTTATTTAGTATTTAATATTTATGTTTTGGATTTTTAATATTTAAATTTTGAATATTATAAAAAGTTATTTATTATGAAAGATCCGAGCTCATTGTGAACTGAGCTGAGTTGAGTTAAGCGAGCTACCTCATTTTGAGATTCCTAGTTGGCTTCACCCCACTGATTTACCATAACTTTGTTCTAGTTGTGTTTTTATTTTTCTTATATTTTTGAAATTAATTTACATTTGATATTACTAACATCTTGATATAAAACTACTTTCACGTAAAACATTTTTAAGAAATTACAAAAAAACAGAAGAAGATAAAATGCTTCAGGCTCTACAGTCATGTTATCCACACATATAATGGTTTTGATTTTCTGGTTAGTTACAGTTAACTGATTTCGACAAAGAAAAGTACTCTTTCTGAAATTCATCCAAAAAAAAGAAATTACTCTTTCTGTATCAACTACGGCTGGCCCGCCCTACGGGCGGAATGATAATTTGAAATAATTTAAATAGTTAGAATAAAATATTTTAATTTTTGTTTAATATTTTTTTAAAATGTTATATTAATATAACTTCTTTTGTTATTAAATAAATTATGATTACTTTCTTTGATTTTATGGATAAAAATGACAAAGACATTTTTGTAATCAATTAAATTTATTCGTATATATATATATATATATTTATTTATTTATAATACTTTACTTTTATTAATAAAATCAAGAGTTGACATAATCTTCTTGTTGAAGATTTGTTATACTCGGTGGAATGAAATTAATGTTTGGAATGTCAGGCTTTGCAGATATAAGTTGAACCAATTGTCGACCGGCCTAACATATGGTCAATTAGATACGCCCTGATTGTAATTGTTTAGTTTGAGTGATTGTTATCATCAGTGGCGGATCTAGGAATCCATTTAATAGGGGTCAAAAAAGTATTAGGTGTCATCAATGGGTTTTGAACTGTGATTTGGGGGTGTCAAGAGAAGGACTTTTCCATCAGAACTACAGATTTTTCAATGTTTTTGGGAACATTTTATTATTTATTGGAATTTAAGGGGTGTCATGTGACCCTCCATTGCATAAAGTAGATCCGCCTCTGGTTATCATATCAGCTATCATGATCAGATCGTAAATGTATGAATAGTATAGGTATCTCCAGAACACTGTAAAGAGGAGAGTGCGATATGTTTGATCTATTACTCAAACACGTATTCGTATAGTATTATTCATTTGTTTAAAAGTAGACATTTTTCAAGATGAATTTAAGTGCAGCGTATAGAAAATGAACCTTGGATTAAATGACACGAAAAAAACAGACATATTATTTGTTCGCATATACGTATATTATTATGTCATTCTATAGTTAACCATTTTCATTAACTTAGACAGATTGTTTGTTCACATATATGCGTATGTTATTATGTCATTCTATAGGTGACCATCTTTCATTAAAGTTTAAGAACATTAATTTACTTGAACTTGTAGTTCAAATTTATAAGTCTATTAGAAAGTATATATTTGTTTTAAACATATAAGTACAATTTAATTTATTAATTAAATTATTTTAAGTAAAATCATGGCGAATTTGCTGGTTTTGTAATAAAAAATACTAATGATCTTTTGTAATCATTTAATATAATCATATTAAATGATAATATTTCATATTCATTTCAAACCAAACTATCTATGTTGGAAAATAAAATTTTACATTATTTATATAAATTATTAAAATGATGTGATATACGTTTTTTACATAAATTATCAACTATATTATTTACTATAAGTTTTGTTAAACAAATTATAGTAAAAATGCTATTTGAATTTAGTATATATGACTGATTATTATATTTTTGACTATTAGCTTTATTAGTACCAAAATTATTTTTAAAAAAAATTCTTATTATGAAATTACTTTGATTTTTTTCATTTAAACGGTTATAACTGATGTGTATTGAAAATGTCACTGATCATCAAAATGTTTGTGAACTTTTTATTAATTAATTATTTATGGTGCTTTACTTGATTATGTGGTCTAGTGAAAAGAAAGAAAACTCAATATACAATAAACGCAAAGACATGAAAAAGAGAAAACAAAGAATCAGATGTATCTACTCTATTAAAATAGAGTCCTACTATATATCTACTGTTGGAAGTTGTTTTTAATTTTTGAACCCTTACTAGAGAGTTACACGTAATATTACGCTGCTTAGTGAACTAACCAATATTATATTTGAATCATACCACTATCGTGTAATAAAACCAAACCAATGTTATGACTGTCAATTAAATTAACACTGGACCGGTTATCTATTTTTCCTAATAATCAGTGATCAGGTAAGATCTAAATTGTTCGGAAATCTTGAAAATCAACAGCTTCCAACTACATATATCGCTTCCACTATATACTATAAAGAACCTCTACATATATCGCTTCCACTATATACTATAAAAGAACCTGAGAAAACAAATTATAAAAAAACTTAGGCATATGAAACACTAGCTATACTGCTCATTATATCTAATCTATTAGTTTAGATTTAGAGTTATATTTTAATCTATTCATAAAAAAATTATTTAAATTTGGACTTATACAGTTTTCATTAATAATATATTGGATATTAAATATATGAATCTGAAAATTCGGTTGCACTAATTCATACATGACCAATATTTTTACCAAATGACATTTAGTTTCAAAATACCAAATTTTATATCTCTAAATACGAAATACACAATACAATATAATATACCTGAATTCAATTCACTATATCTCTTTACATTTCCCACTATCTACGTTAGACTATTCAATTTTATTATCAAGATTTTAATGTATGTGATGGTAATTAATAACCGTTTCTATAAAGAATTGGTTTAACCAGCGTTTTGAAAACTAGATAGGATATTGATTTGATATTGTAGCTAGGTCAATGTTTGATATTAAAACAATAAGAACTTTTTGTCGAAACCTTTTTAATTTTGCAAATTTTTATTTCTTAACTCAAATTTTAAAATACCTATTTTTAATATTAAATAGGATCATCGGTTTTAAGAAATTTGACCGTTTTTAATTGGATTTGCAGGTTTAACTCAAATCTGGTTTTTATACAATACAAAACTGGTTAGAAGAATGAATCACCGTTCGACTGGCCGGTCCAGTCCAGTTTTTAAAATACGGTATATTGTAATGAATAATATTATAATCTATCATGTACAAAATTAATAGATGACTATCACATCACATGTTATTTCTAACCCAACATATAATCCGTATATTGTTACTAAAAATTATAATAGCCGCAAATTATGGCTAATATTTAATAACTAATCAAAATAAAACTAATTGAAAAGAAATCCTAACAAATCAAGGAAATGCTTAAATTATGGTTTCGACACAGATTTACTAAAACAAATTTATCATAATATTTATATAAGAAAAAATAAGATTTACTAACAAACAAATAAGTAACTCAACTATAAGCCACACATTCTACATTGTTATCAAACTTAAGTTTAATAAAATTGTAAAAACATTTTAACATCATTTCACAGAAAATAGTCCCGCGTTTTAACGCGGGTTAGAATCTAGTTAAGTTTAAAAGAAACCAAAGTTTAAAATTGGTAGATAAGTTTTTACAATTGAGAAATTATACCTTTCTAACAAATATATGAGAAATATGTAGAATTTCCTAAAATGGTGGTAGGAGCTTCCTCGGTCACCACGGCTCCTATTTCTCCTTCCTCTAACTATGGTTCATTATATTTATTGGAACTTTTGAGTTGGTTTTTACTGCTCTTCCTACTACCAAAAGATTACTTTTAACTTCATTAACCAATGAACGGCTTCTTTAACCAATGAACCAGAGAGATAAATAGAGATGGCAGCCAAATTAGTATTAGGTTCAAACATGTGAGTTGTGTTTGCGCTTTGAACAAATAAGGACTTACAACCACACCAATCCAAGCTAAACCCTTTTGTATTCACCATATGTGTATGTACATATAGACGATGGTCTCAGAGAATACTGCAGCTTACTCGATCACTGATAAACAAAGAACCATCAATATCATAAAGAAAGAACAATTGTTGCAGTTATCAACGTTGATTACTTAGTTGTTTGTGTCAGTTTGCTTCAATCCTCTCCTGTTTTGATTTATTGTCAACATGAAATATATTGTCTAAGACCGAATAAAAAATCAACAACAATTATTAAGATCCTGATCTTGTTTAACCAAATAGTAAAACAAATCATAGTAATAAGAAAACTGAGACATCTACTATGAATCATGCATCATTCAAATAACAATATTTAATTGCTACCACTCAAATGTTTATAACTATAAGAAACTCATAAAAATCAGTGCCTGTAAGAGGCTAGAGATGCAGAGTAGTAAATAAGATATACCTTTCAAAGCCTTCTATTTTAGATTTGGAAGTGTATCATTAGATGATCCATCAAGGGCATGGAAAAAATTGCTCATACCTACAAAGCCAGCGACAGTAAGCTGTTTAGTGAACTACGAACCAGAACAATTATAATACAATTACAGATGTTCGAAAATATAATACCTACAAAGTCAGGTGACAAATCTTTTGGTTTTTCATCTTCTGACTCATCACCTCTCTCCAGCCTAGGAATAAGCACATGCCTTAACCCAACAGGATCCTCTGCAGCATCAATCGCCACCGAGAGACACAACGTCACTATGATCTGCGCATTGGGAAGAGATCGCTGATGCAGCCGCAGTGGAGACTGGGCGGATAAGAGTCGGGACCAGAGAGACGAAACGTTGGTATCACGACTTGTCTTCACTTCTTTCTTTCTATTTACAAAGATTTACAACCCCATTGTCAGCAGAAGAATCGAAGCTTCGGTATTGGAAGATCATTCATTTAGTCTTCAGCACAAAAATCTCAGCATATATGAATCAATCCCTGGACGCAAGGTTCAATCTTTCAAACAGCAAACAAAAGACCTAAAAACTGAGCTTTTCATGGGAAGAAACACTTACGAAGTTGTTGAGGTATGTAGCCAATTAGAGAATCTTATCATGAGGATTCAGTACTCATCATCCTAGCTTTTCTTTTTTTTTTTTTTTTTTATATCATCCTAGCTTCTTATAACCGCCTTTCTCCACATTCGAGCTTCCCAAAAAGGAGCAGCCGTGTGACTATGTCGCCATCACAAAGATTCAATGCAGAGAGCCATAATTGGGAGGCGGTCATGGTTTGGATAGTTTTTTGGCCGTTTATGGAGAGGAGAGGCGCAAAGCTTCTTTGAGATTCATGGCGACAGAGAATATTTATAGGAGAATGAGTGAGAAGAAGCTGAAGAGAGGGTGATGGGGAATAAATGTGGTGGAAACGCGTTTAGAATGAATGTGAACGATAATGGCGAACCTTTAGTATTGCATGCGTTACAATGATTTTTTCCTTGGAGAGAAATCACAGAACATGGAAGCCGAGAGGACGATGTGTAGAGAAAGGGTTTTGGGGATTGGGCCTAAATGAACTTCTCGCAGGCCCATGTTATGCGTCAACCCTAGCGTCATAAAATAATAGATTAAGCCCAAAACAAATAGAGTCGACAGTTAATGAAACGGTGCGGATGAGGGAAGCGGACACGTGTCGGCATACAAACGAATGAATTAATGACGTGTCCGCCTACGTGGATGCCGCAGGAGAGATTAAAAGACTCTTTTATATATAAAGATTTGATTGTACTATTTGCTACTTACTCTCCAGTCTGAAAAAGTTAAAGAAAAAAATAATTTACAAAAAGTGCCCACACGCAGGATCGAACTACGGACCTTCAGTTTACAAGACTGACGCTCTACCACTGAGCTATACGGGCTTTTGATTATACGTTTCTGCTTACAAATAAGTTCATAAAATGAATAAAGAAAGAGTCAGATACCATAACTCAGAACTAAGCTAAACTAAAAAATATTTTACCAAAAGAAATAAAAAAAGAACATTTGCAGCAATGTTCATTTCTATATACAAATGAAATTGAGTTAGTTCACAAATAGAACAGTCAAGTAAAATTACTAGCCAACTTTGATCTAATATTTGACTCCACAATAAAAAAAGGTCAAATAACATGATATATTGCATTACATTATCCAATAAGAAAAAAGTTTTCTTGTATTTGGTGAATTCTTTTCAAACTGATGCAGCTGCGGAGTATCTGGTCATGACTCATGAGTGAGTTCTTCTACACTTACTTGAGGAAGAACTTCCACACATCTCTGTCTGTAGTTTCCTTAATCAAATGAGCTCTAAGATAGTTTCCTCATCCACCAAGTTCCTCAGATGTCTCGCTCCACTGTTGAATCCCACTACTGCTTCTTTGCCGCCAAATACACCACACCATAAGGTGGTCTCAGGCACTGTTTCCACACACAAAAAGACAAGAAAAACCATCACTATAACAAGGAGACACCACCTATACAAGAACTAGAGAGAGAGAATGATCAGAAAACCATCACTATAACAAGGAGAGAACTATTACAGAACTAGAGAGAGAATGATCAGACACCATCAGTATAACAAGGATACAGCAACCACATATTCAAGAACTAGAGAGAAAAGGATCAAGAACCAACCTTCTTAATGAGAGAATATATAGTTCTTCAGAGAAGTAACCGAGTAAGGGATCTCAGTCATTGTATAACATCATACCCACTTCTCCACCTTGCTCAGTCTCATTTGCTCGTTCCCACGCCCTGCTTCCAGAGAGCTTCCTTGATCTCCTCGAGGAGAAATCTGGCTGTCCTGTAATGCTCCCATCTTGGCTGCTACATCCGTCCATGAAGTCTTCCTCTGAGAAACTCAGGTTCATTCCCGGGTTAGCTGGTTCAAGGACATCGGTTCTTATGATGGATAAAACGGTCGGGAGCTCTTCCCATTCTCCAGCAAAGAAGCGGACAGATGCAGAGACGGCTTGTCTTGATGGTGTGAGAAGGACTTCTGGCTGACGGCTTTGCCTGTCCCGAGCTTGGTCAAGGTTTGCAAGAACGTTTGGGATGGTTGTGCATCTTAATGTTTCAGCATTGAGGTCTTGAAAGTGGACTGAGGAAGCACCCTTTAAAACAAGCAAAAGAGATTAGATTATGAGAATGGGACAGTACCAGCCATCTTCTAATGTAGTTTTACTTACCTTCAAGCAGGCAAATATCCCAGGAACTCCATAGTTGCAACCTAGCTGCTCATGTCGTCATACAAAATAAATAAAAAGAGGTGTGTGGCGTTAGAATACAAGGAACTGGTGAAGTTTTTGCGGCTAAGACGGTCTTAGCCACCTAATGGAACTAAAAGGTTTTGTTGTTCATTGCAGGATATTGAAGTATTTAAGGAAACGTTTAGTGTGTCATTAGCATTGGTTGTTACCTCGAGGACCCTTTTGCCCCTGAAGCTAAGCTGTCCATCACGGATCTCGTTTTTAAGTACATCAACAAAACAATAGCACTTTCCCAACTTTTCATAGAACCTAGACAATATAAGAAAAAAAAAAAAAAATGATTCAGTTTAACATTGAGAACGATCAGATGCAAGTGAATCTGAAGCGCATACCTTCATATTTTGGGGGAGCAGTTTCTGAGCTAGAGAGGCCGATCATATCAGCAACACTTACTTTTCCCTGCAAGAAATTGATGATTGTTTTCAATGCAAAGATTTTGGATTCACTCTATACGTTGCAGAGAAGTGTGACATGGTCTTTCTGAGTAATGAAGCAAACACACAAGTTCCACGGTCAAAGCAACAAAATAAAGCTTACGAACATGAATTAATAGTTTTATACTTTTGATGATAATATTTAAATGGACTCTTCTTGACATACTAAGTTCTAACATATATCACACATAATAAAGCTTAGAACTAGCTGTTAACTGTCTTTATCAATAGTTACCTTGAAAATTTGTAAACCGAGCACATCTAGATTCTCCCCTGAATACCTGTGATGAGTTGCTGTCTACAAAAACAAATAAAGAGATTCAGAACTGCAAGTATAAACAATTCTACTCCATACATAAAATGGAACATCTTATAATGGTAATGATGATAGAACAACAAAGAGCAAACAACCTTAGAAGGTATGATCTCAACAGCTGGTGATGGAAGCTGCAAATCCTTCTCAGATAGTGCAGACACACCACTACAATCCTGAGGCATCAAACCGGGCCAGCATTGCGCAAGCAAAGATGGTGCGCGCATACTTTATAGCCTTCTGAGCTCTCTCCAATGGTAGCAAAAATCTAAAATGATCAAAAAGATCTAACCTTTAGAGATGGAAATGCCACTCTGAACCTCTTTCAACTATTAAAACCTTAAAACCCAAAACCATAGACTGCAACTTTGAATATATATATGCGAAGAACAGACACAAGTCAAAAACTTTACAGATTCAATACTGCAAGATCTACGGTGACTCTTCAATTCCACATCCTTACTACTAAACTAACCAACAAGGATCATAATCGAAACAAGAAACCATCAATGTAAAAAAAACAATGGACATGACTTCTTATAGCCAGGATTTTTCCAAATAAAGTAAGAATTTCGATTCAATTTCATTTCTAAGCGAATTACTTACTACATGATCTATGTGAGTTACTTACAAGAAACAAGGCGACCGGTGGAGGAGTTGTTGACAAGAAGAAAGATGAGATTCTTCTCTAACAAGGCGAAGATTTAAGGATCAATCAGAGACGAGGTTGAAATTTCAGAGAAAGATCTCCCTCTTACACGTTTAAAGTAATAAAATAAAAATCTTTATTACAAATAAAAAAATCTAAGAAAGTAAAGAGGGAGTTTTGGCCAACTAATCATCGAAGCTTCTGTTCCCACCAAGCTGGTCCGCTTTTGTAATATCTGTCCTGACCACATTCTTTTGGTTGTTCATACAGTTCATGGTCTGGTTTGTGATATCTCTCTTTGATTAAAGGGCCATGAATATGGGTCATAAAAGGCCCTCATTTACATGGGCTAAATAAACTCTCGATTACAAAGTTGAAAAAAGATTAACAGAAATGTTGAAAATACAAAATTTTCAATTTGGTTTATGTTTTGCTGACTTATTCATATACTTTATATATGTTTAATCTACTTTTATAGGTGTTCTAAAAAGCGGTCTAGGCGGCCGTCTAAGCGGCGCTTATGCGCTAGGCGTTTACAGGACCATGCGATTACTCTTTAAACCGCCTAGATAATTATAATATTGTAATAATAAATAATATATATTTATTATTCATAAATTATAATAATTAATATATTGTGATATATATTTTTATGAAAATAATTTTTATCATATAAAATAATAGTTTTTATATTATTAAGTATAAAACATTACATGTATTTAATATATTGCTATAATTTATAAACGCCTAGACCGCTTAACTAATAATCTAGGTGTTCGTTTAGTCGTTCTAGGCGCTAGGCGTATATCGCCGTCCGCTTAGCGTCTACCGCTTTCTTGAACACTGACTTTTATAACTCAA
Organism: Raphanus sativus; assembly: GCF_000801105.2. Taxonomy (NCBI): domain Eukaryota; kingdom Viridiplantae; phylum Streptophyta; class Magnoliopsida; order Brassicales; family Brassicaceae; genus Raphanus; species Raphanus sativus. Next base: position 346 of record NW_026616928.1, on the reverse strand, counting down.
GAATTCATCAGTCGACATGTAATTATCAGTGAATATCTCTGTTCACTGATAAGTAAGTATTAATTATTAAATCTTACTAAAAATCTAAACAAAGTTATTAAATCTTACTAAAAATCTTAAACAAAGTAATACGCAAGACTGATATGTAATGCGAAGCTGGAATAGTACGATGTGTTAAGGAACCGTGTTTAAAAAAAAATCCACGTTAGATTCCAGTCTTTTCAATGTCTTATGATCTAGAGATTTCTTTGGTCTATAAATCTGTGTATGTGTATGTGTCTGTCTGTCTGATCAAAACGTTGCGCATAGAAAGGTCTAAGGCTCTAAGCATAGAAAACTCGACAAG
>NW_026616927.1:0-20631 GCF_000801105.2 Raphanus sativus | reverse complement strand
TGCTCCTGCTTCTTTGATGCCTGGTTTATGCGCCAAGGCTGCAGTTTCATACAAGGCTAAGAAAAACTTGTGGAAGCCCAAAGAGGAAGAAGACAACAACACCGAAGAAGAAGATGATGATGCACCTGTTTTTCTACCTTACGATATAAGGCTAAAGGAGCCTCATGCAGCAGTTTCGGGGATACTAGGTAGCAGCTTGGCAGCTTGGGTTACAGGCGGAGGCAAGAAGCGGAGTCCGATGAGCGCAGATGTGTTTGGTTCTGCTTGTTGTACGTTCCAGAAAGGGCGGTTTAGTAAGCTGTATGGTGACCTAACACGAGTAGATGCTCGCGTGGACGTGTCCTCAGCTTCTGCTCTTGCTAAAAGAATCTTTGACGCAGTTAGAAGATCTTCAGGTAGTGACAAAACAGATGACACATTGGGTTCTCCCAGACTCAGCCTGATATTCCAGCAACAGGTATTATTAATCAGCTTCTTGTCAAAAAGTGTTTTGGTGTAAAGAATGAACTTATATAATCAATGCCACAACTTTGCAGGTTGCAGGTCCAATCGTTTTCAAAGTAGACTCGCAGTTTCAGCTAGGGAAGTATGGTGCAGAAATTGAGGATCTTATTTACAGTTTGAACTACTCGTTGAGGCTTCTTGAGTCTGGAAAAGTTGTGGCTTGGTATTCTCCAAAGAGAAAAGAAGGCATGGTCGAGCTTCGAGTTTTTGAGTTTTAGATCTTTCTTTAGTTTTGTACCATTTGAAAATCTGTATCGGAAGATGCTACACTTGGTAAAGTCTTTTTGGTTTAAATCTAGTTGAAGATCTTATGCTTCTTATGACAGACCTTCTCAAAATGATATTAAGATTGAAATATTGTCAAGATATGGACATTACATGAAACAGCTAAAATCTTCAAGAAAACATTGGATGTATCCCATCCTCTTGGACAAGATCTCACTCCACCAGGGTCAACAAGTCACTCTCTTTACACAAATTTATAGAATTTATTTTATTATGATGCAAATAGATCACCAGATGTGAGTTTTTACTTTTAACATAAGAAACGTAAATCTTCGCAAGACAATTTATTGTAGTATTAATATAGTTTGTTGTACAGATAAAACGTGAAAATAAATCTTCATAACCTATATAAATTTATCAAGAGTAAAGCTGTGATTTAACATGATTACCAAAAAAAAAAAAGAGTAAAGCTGTGCTTTAAGAGCTCTCTAGTTTGTAATAAAAAATAAATTGCTACAAAATTGGTGAAGTTTTTTTGGGTCGATTGAACATTTGATTTGTCTCTGCTTAAACCGGTTTCAGCAGTTTTAGGAACCTTTTCAACTGCCCGAAAGGAAGTGGCTACTGGCTAGTGGCTAAAGCTTAGGAACTAGAACATCTGAAATTAATCTACGGCTGAGATCATTTAGGATAACAGATCAGCGGCTATCAAAACAACAGAATTTAATTCCCATGCGACCCTAAGACCTCGTTAACCGCCACGTATCAAAAACTCCCAGCGAGATTCTTTACACGTGTCTATGAAAGGTAGGAAAAACAGGGTACTGCAAGAGCAGCTGTCATGGGCCCGAGAGACAAAAACGTCAATTACTGGGCCTGGAAAAGGTCACTATGGGTCCCACATTAATTATAAAAGGGTTTTGCCTAGTCAGCTCCTCGTTCGATATTCTCAAACTCTAGTGGGATGTATTCCCCCACTCGGAAGGCCTTGTTGTATCGGCGACAGATGACAAGTTGTGTGGTCATGTGCCACTTTCTTTTTTGGACCTTTATTAATAAAAATGGTCACAGAACAGCATCATTTTTCATATGTAATATTAATACATTTTTTTGTTATGTATATAATGGTTTGCCATTTTTTTTTTTTTTGATATCTCTGGTGTCTGGGCAGCCACTTTCCCAAATATTCCCCGAAGGGGTCCAGCGCCCCAGTAGTAAGGATGTTAAATCGCTGTGGCCGAGTTTCGAAGCTGGGTGGCGGGCACCTCAGCCGAGGTTCCATTACCACCAGGCTACGAAGCCCGGTTATGGTTTGCCATTCGTAATGTGAGTCATTGCTTACTCAGAAACGATGAGTGCTTGACGTGATCTTCGGTTAAATAATTAATAAAAAACAAGACTAGTACGTATGATACTCATATATTAGTGGTATATTTCAACAGGAAAGATTATATTATGAATCAGAAGCATAAATCTATGTTATTTCCAAGTCGGTTCTGATTTTTATATGGAAACTCCACGTATGTGACACGTTACACACGCATATGTACGCAATACAAAATGATACGCTATCAAATTTATTACACTGAATAAAATAGGCCGCTAACGTCACGCTGTTGCTCGTTCATACTATATTCCAGCCGAATATTATGTCTTTGATGTCTGAATGAGAAGTAAATGCATGTTCTTAGAGCATTTAGGCTATGTAGATCGTATTGAAATGTGACGTGTTTTTTATTTTGAATGTTGCTTACTTGCTTGCGCCAAGACTATTCTACGTATTGTCAAACAAAGGGATTCGGACTATATTTTTGTGTAAATATTTTATTTATATGTATAAAATAAATTACTACTTGTTTTTTTTTTGCTTAAAAAATTAGTACTGGTTGAAAAGATATTTAATTTCCTCCAATGGTTTCTTTGAATTGGTTACAGTGATTCATATCACGTGTGACGTGTTCCAAGATGTTTTGTTTCATCACAAAATACACAGAGCTATTCACTAATTAATCACTAGACTATAGTAGTAAAAAGAACGTTATTGTCTAGGGAATTAATGAATATTTTTTTCTGAATAGGATATCTATACTATTATTTGCGAAGTAATTTTTCGCAACGAAGCTCTCACGTTAAAAGTTAGACTGGCTAATATCGATACTATCCTTAATGAATAAAATTTACAAATTAACTAAAACAAACAAATGAATTTAAAACTATTTAATGGTTAATATCATTTATATCCTTATGAATAAAATCTATAAATTAGCTGAAATAAAAAAAAAAGAATTTTAAATTGTTTGATTATATAAGTGACTAAAATTAATAATAATAAAAATCTTCCAAAATCTAAATTATATATTTTAAAATAAAAGATAACTCTTATATAGATTGTGTTGTTATCTGAAATATATTTTAATAAAAAGTTAAAATTAAAAAAAACAGAAACATATAAATATTAATCAAATGAAATTCTTAATTTTATATAATTGAAAAAGGAATATTGAGTGATTCTAAGATTTAATAATTAATGATGGTAAGACTGATTAATATCTTTTATACTCTTAATGAATAGAATTTATAAATTAGCTAAAATAAAAAGTGAATTTAAAATTATTTAGTGGTTAATATCATTTATATCATTATGAATAAATTCTTTAAATTAGCTAAAATAAAAGAGGAATTTAAAATTATTTGATTATATAAGTGACTAAAATTAATAATATTAAAAATTATTCAAAATATAAATTATATATTTTAAAATAAAAAGATAATTCTTATATAGATTGTGTTATTATCTGAAAATATATTTTAATAACAAGTTAAAATTAAAAAAAAGAAACATATAACTTAATATTAATAAAAAAATCTTAATTTTATATAATTGAAAAAAGAATATTAAGTGATTCTAAGATCTATTTATTAATGATGGTCAGATGAGATAACTATTAGAAAACAACATGATAAAACTATTGTGTCAAATATATTTATATTTTAATAATATTTATTATTATAATTTTTTAATTAGTAATGCATTTAGTAATAAGTAATTATAAATTATTTACGCCCGCTGTGCGGACCAAACAACTAGTTAATGAAATATTTGATAAGTACAATCAGTAAACAAATGAGAGGTGATTATAAATTTACACGCACACATGGAATGAAACATTGTCCAGTCGAATCCTAAAATTCAGAGCGCAGAAAGTACAAACAAGAACAGTAGAAAATTTTACAAATCGTTGAAGTACAAAATATCAATAATATAAAATGTATTATCTTAGAAGCTTTCATTAAATGTTCCAATTTTATATTTAGGAAAAGTCCATCAATCATGCGTTATGCATGTTATCGTGGCCAACGAATCTCACAAACGCAAGACTTGTTTTGATTCCCCTCGTCGAACCAGATCCACCCAAATTATTATAATTCAGAAGAAGAAAAAACTAAATTATATGTTCTTTATTGCTCGACGTTACAAAAAAAAACTAATTTATAGTGAATTTATACCCAAAAAAATATGACTTAAATATAGACGACACAAAAAGACACTAATAAAAGAATGAATTATTGAACTTAAACGTATAGATCTTTCGAGAATTTGGCCAAGGAAAGAAAGAACGGTGCAGATGTATTAAAGACCACAGAGACTCTAGTGGTCCGTGACACAGGTGATTCACTCGTGTCAACAATAAAGTCCTAAAGGCTGGCTTTATATATGGACACCAAATCAATCAGCTTCCACCTCCTCCTCCTCTTTCCTTCTTCTTCTTCTTCTTCCTCTCTGAGCTAAATCTTGAATCTGCTTCAGCAGTCCACTCTCTTCCTCAATTCCAAATCTTTTTCGATTAGCAAATGGCTTCGTATTACTCTGCGTTTTTCGGCAGTGAAGAGCCACACTTTTTGGAATCATGCTCTCTTTGCAGTAAACACCTTGGTCTTAACTCCGACATCTTCATGTACAGGTACTGAATCAGATCATGCCCTAATCAAATTCCTGGATCTGTGATTTGAAAATTCATTGCCTTTATAATTGATATTAATAAGATCTTTTCTTGATTTTTTAAATCTAAACAGAGGAGACACAGCGTTTTGTAGCATAGAGTGTAGAGAAGAACAGATTGAATCTGATGAAGCCAAGGAGAGAAGCTGGAAACTTTCTGCTAGATCTCTCCGTAAAAAATCTTCTGAAGCTGCAAAAGATTCAGCCGCCGGAAAAACCGTTCGGACAGGAACACTCGTGGTCGCCTAGTATAATATTTTTATTACATAAGAAAACCAAAGCATGTAGCTTTTGTGTATACCCTTTTTGTCTAAAGCTATATATATATCACCCTTCTTTTAAGAAAAACCTGCAAAATTTTGTTCTGTTTCTATCTATCTTGCTCTTGATCGGGGATCTGAGGAGTTGTAAGATCTTGTTAAGTTGGAGTTCGGGAGAGTGAGAGGTATTGATCTCTTGGGGGTTTAATTTTTGATCGATGTTCCAATAAGAAACAGAGCATACTATTTATGTTCTCAATTCAAATTTCCTATCTTCCTCATCTTCTAATTTTATTCACACTTGTGCTGTTAAGATCGAGCTTCACCAGAAGTCGAGAGTTTTTAAATTGTATCCGCCGTCAATCACAACTTCATTTTCTGATTGTTCATTGCGTTGTGCATTTTCCGGCGGAGCAACAGTTATATTTGGGCCCAAATGGGCTTTAAATAAGCCCATTAACACAACGCCATTGGCGCTTCCTTTTTAACGCAAGATAGGTCATAATCAGAAGTCTAATGGGTATCCGCAGTGTTTTTGAAACCCGACTCAGATCCGCGGTTAGCGGTTAGATCGATAAATCCAGTAATCCGAGATAAATCTCGTTCGGGTTTTGTGAAAAACCCAAAATTTAAAAATCCGCAAAAACTCACTAAAATCCAAAACCCAATACCGATTGAATCACTAGTTGAACCAATAGATAACATTTATATTTTCTAAAACTTTTAATTTTTTTTTAGATTCTTTTTTATATTCTAAATTTTCAATTAAAAATTAGGTTTCTTTCGGTTTTTTTTTCTATCGTTCTTCTTTTTCTGCTAGCCTGTACTGATTCCGTATCTTCTAGTACTTCTTCCTTTTTTTCTGTTTGATTATTTTGTTTATTATAAATACATAGTTAAATATATTCTAAATTTTATAACTATATTCTTTGCCGATTAACAATTTTTTTTTTGTTTTACATGTTTCTAACTTAAATAGTCTAAGCTATTTTTTATCATTTGTATATCAAATGAAAATAAAAATATAAAAAGGTAAAGTTAAGTATTTTCTAAATATATACATATCCAAACTACTATTTTATGTTTTAAAAAACATTTAGAAAATATTAACTTTAGTTTCTATATTTTTATTTTCATAACTAATAAAGTAATTTATTTCTTAACCTGTGGTTCACCCGCGGTTCATCCGCGGTCGACCCAATGATCTGGTAAGTAGTCCGGTTCAGTGTCCGAGTCGGTTTTCAAAACATTGGGTATTAGTTATTTGTAAGATCTATGCTTTTATTTGCGAAGTGATTTTTCGCAATGGATATAGACTGGTTAATATAGTTTATACGTTTAATGAATAAACATATAAATTATCCATAAATAAAAATGAATTTTAATTTTATGATTAGTTAACTGATTAAAATTAATAATGATAAGAACTATCTAAAATTTAAAAATATATTTTAAAATAAAAAAATTAAAGTGATTAATATTGTTTATATCTTTAATGGATAAATATATAAATTACCTACAAAATAAAAAAAAATTATTTTTTTATTACATAAGTAAATAAAATTAATAATGATAAGAATTATCCAAAATCTACAAATATATTGTAAAATAAAAAATTTAGAGTGGTCAATATCATTTATACCCCTAATGAATAAAACATAAATTAACCACAAAATATAAAATGAACATTAATTTTTGGATTAGATAAATTATTAAAATTAATATTAATAATAATCATCCAAAATCTAAAAATATATATCTTAAAATAAAACAAACTTATATTGATCATATTATTTTAATAAATATATATTATTTTTATTTCAATCTAACAATAAATATATGGATCCAATTATTACTTTTTGTAAGCAATTTTTTTTATTGTTTATGTTTAAATAGTATAGATCAGCAAAATATATGTAATGGTAAATATAAATAATGGAAAATAAATGGAAAATATAAGCAAAGTATAAGTAAAAATAAGTCTACAAAAAGTGATAGCAAAAATATAAGATTTCAAAATCAAAAATATTTTTAATATGTTAGTGTTTTCAAAAATTTAATACAATAGTACACGTACATATTTTAATAAAATATATAAATTAATAAATATTTGTAAGAAAATTGTATTTAGAGCCACAATACTCTCAGCACATAAGCTTCCATTGTTGAGTTCTTGCCTCTTCTCTTGGCGGTTCCTAGCTTCTCCATTGCTCCTTAACTTCAAAAATGAGCGGAGATATTTTTTCGTTGAGTGTTCCATGTTTCGAGTATAGATTTAGAGAATCACACCTATTGTAATGTTAATAAAATCAATAATATACGATTCATGAGGGGCACTTAGGAGACTCAGTGAACAATCCTTTGTAACAAAGTACTGATCCATGTCATCACTACTAGAACTAAAGAGTTGAATATTAAGGGTATGGTTTAATTACGTAGAACACAAGAAACTCTAAGCAACAATGAAAAATCTCTGAAAATTTCTCATCAATTATTTTTATTATACACAACAGTTAAGCAAACGAAAAACCACATCTGTAAATGATTTAATTGAATCCCCCACAGGTAGATAATTTCCAATACCCTATGTTTTCCTCTCTCCCAACCATTTAGGGGTGGGTACAAGCCGAGTACTTAGACATTTTTCGTGTACTTAGTACTCGGTTTGGCTTGTACGAGTAGTAATATTTTGTATTTGGTTTGCTAAAAACAAGTATTTGCGGTTTCAAGTACTTACCGAAAATTGATGGACTTGCAAGTTAGTTACCTTGTTACTTGTATATTACTTGATAATCATTGGTACATTATTTGATAATTCATCGAAATCTAAAAGTAAATAAATTTATTATATATAAATAATATATCATTGTTTTCATAGTCAATTCGGAAAATAAGATATATAATGCTTATATAAATATATCACTTATGTTTGATTTAGTTATGAAAAAAGAAACATAAACAAATTATTTTACTATGATTTAGGAAAATGTATATTTGTTACTTACGAACAAAACAACATGACTAATTGATTTGATTTTAATAATTAATATTTATCTTGTACTTGCAAATACTTTAGATTACTTGATATCGACTTGGTAAAAACAAGTACTCAACTTTAAGGATTATGTACTTATTAAGTAGCAACTAAGAGGCAAGTAACCACTAAGCAGTACATAAATTTTAATTAACTAATGAAATTAATACCAAATATTTAATAAATGAAGTAATATAGAACAAGTAACGGAACAAGTAAAGGATATCAAGTAACAAGTCAAGTAACCAATCAAGTAGTTAAAAATAAAAACGAACTTGATACTTGACTTGTACTTGCGAGTAATAAAATCCGCTTACTTGTTACTCGACTTGATTGTATCAAGTACTTGTTTTTTCAAACCGAGCCAAGTCAAACCGAGCCAAATCAAGTAGCGGGTACAAACCGAGTATCAAGTATTTGTGCCCACCCCTCAAGCATTCTATATATAAGCTCGGTTTCTTCCAAAATTACATACATTTGACCTTTTGTCATAGCTCTTCTCATTCTCCCCAACCACAAGCTAGTATTGATCCCTTTTAAAATCAAGAGGAAGTGTTGGCCACCGAGATTGCGTTAAAACTCATTGGACTGGTGAGAGGAGAAAGCCTCTCATTGCTGCTTGTGCACCTTAAATCCAAAGATTTTAGGAACATAGCTTTGAGTGGGCTTCTGAGGTTTCAGGTTCCCATAAGCCATGAGAAACAAATGTGGGAAAGTAGTCCCAAAGTAAGCTCCATCAATGTCTGAAATAACCATTAAGGAAACAAAAAAAGACTTAATACAAAACAAGCTAATCTAATGTCTAACCGACAAGACTGCATCCAATGTTATGCTAATAAAAGGAAAAAGAAAAGGATACTGCCTTGGTATTTAGATCGGGGGTAGTAAACATCCTCGCATTTTGGGCAGTATATCTTCACCGTACGCGACCTCGGTGTATCAGATTGCCCAACCGGAAGACAAGACTGCCCGCTGCAGAACACTCTCGGACACCTTCCAAAATCACAGTTCTTGTACTTCTCCAACTACATAGAGAGAGATTCAATGTCATTCACACTCAGACCATATAAAATAACAAAAAGGGCTCTTCATTCATACCATAACCGACATTCCTTCGGTTATAGGAATGTAGCCAACATGAATAAGACTAATGTTCTAAAAATAAGTCCAGTCGGGTCTAAACGGAACAAATCTTTTTAAACTATTTTTTAAAAATCGGTCTAGTCACCAGCCTAAACAATAATCTACTATACAGCGCTCTTAATCACCGCCTAACGATTTCTTGAACATTTAATAAGACCATGTAACATAACATTAAAGGGACTACTTTTTCATTACCATAGCAGCCATTCCTTTAGTAGTGAGAATGTAACGAACATGAATAAGACCATACAACATCTCAGCAGCTGATTCCACCAGCTCATTCTGTTCTTCAGTAAACATATCACCTAATTTAACACCAAACAAAAATAAAAAAAACTCAGACAACAGTTATTAATAAAAAAACTAGCTGTACTTGTTTTTTTACTTGTTAACAACTTACTGTTTGATGATTCAACATCTAAGATAAGATCAAGTGCATAGTCATAGTAAGGAACTTGAGCACTCAACCCACAGAGATTAAAATCATCCTCCACATAATCTTCATCCACTTGACAGAAAAACTCGTTCCCTCTCAAGTTACAGAACCACGAGATCCACGACGTGTCATCATCATCACCACCACCTTCCGAGCCACTCACGTCGGATCCTTCTTCGCTGTTATCGGTTTCAGATTGATCTGGAAGGTGAGATTTAGCTGTGCCTGTGGAGGTTGAAGGAGGGTTTGAGTCTTCGCCTTTAGAAGTGGAAGTTTTCTTGAGATGTTTGTCTAAGGCTTCGTTGATCCGTTTCCGATCAATAGCTCCTCCGCTGAGGAGGTCCGTTCTCGATGAACCACCACTGCCCATTATGCCTCCGCTTCGATCTTTGTACATAATTTTGATGCTAAGAAGGTTTGATTTCGATTGATTCAAAGTCTTGGACTTTGTTACCGTTTAAAGAGAGGAGAGAGGCGGAGAAATCTAGAGTAAGAGGAAAGAGAAGAAGTAGAAGAAGAAGAAGAAGAGGCAAAGAGTGCCCTGCTCTTTCCCTGTTGTTTCTTCTCTTCGTCTACTGTTTGTTTGCTTCTCTTTGATTTATTATTGTTTTAGTTTCTGTTATTTATAAATGGGCTTCCTTATTGGGCCATATCTTCTCATATTATTTTAGTCTTTCAGTTTCAGCCTATTAGTTTTGAATGAGCAAGCATAGTCATGTTTGTTTGTGTGTACAAACGAGCAGTTATAGATATTCAGACGAACAACAAAAATAATAAATCGCAGCGACATGTAAGCAGACATGACTAATTTTGGCTTTATTTTGAATGAACAAGAATGTTATTGAGCCTATTAGTTTTTCTCTCTGTTTGATAAGCTTTGACAACTAAGAGGAACCTTCTATTGAAAGAGAGAATGCAGATGTTATTACTCCATTGATGTCCACTTTTAGAGCTTTAGTCAACTAACATTTTCTTCATTCTATGTATTCATGTGGTGAAAGCCAAACTAGGGATAATTAGATAGTAAGCTTTAAAACTCCCTACTTTATAACATAAAGTTCAACATACATTAATGATGTTTAAAAAAAAAACAAGAGTACATAAAAGATTCAAGAGTCGTTGGGTAAGGAAGAAACTCTTCTTGATTTCTTCTTCTTCTCCTCCAAATTTTCAGACATGGTTTTAGCAAAAGCCTCAACAATTCGTTGTTGAGATTCCAATATCATCTTTGTCCTCTTCATCTCCATATCCATCCTCATCGCTTCGATCTCTCTCGTCATCTCCATTTTCCTCTCCTCTGTTCTCAACAACGTATCTCCAAGTTGCTTGATCGCACTCGCTATCTCCACCATTGGATCATCACACTCCTCCCTCTCCTCCTCCTCCTCCTCCTCCTCTGTACTCATCATCATCTCCCTCCCACGTTTTCCTCCTCCTCCTTCAATTCTCACACCCCTAGCTCCATAACTGGATCCTGCTCCGACACGACCAAGTCTCGAACTCCCACTCGCCGTGTATTTCGGATCGATCTTACCGGGAAACCTCGGACCCGGCTGCGCTATACTCACTCCCGTCGGTATCCGAATCCTGATCCCACCACCACCGCTGCTGCTACTCCCTCCGGCGGTACCATTCCTGTTAAAAAACATCGCCCTTGTCCTTCCGACAGAACCTCCTCCTCCGTAAATCTCCTCTCTTTCCTCCTCTCCACCGCCGGGCTTGCTCCCCGGCCGATCCTCCATGGCTTCCATCCGCTTGAAATGGACCCAAGACGACACGAACCTCGCCACCGGCACGGATCTCGCCCTCTGGATCTCCGTTCGGTACCTTTTCCTCAGCTTCTCCATCTTGTGCCGGCACTGAACGGCGGTTTTCCTCGGCGTCACGTCGGGGCAATTGCCGGCCACCGCTTCCGCGACTTCCTCCCAGTGGTTCGCCTTGAGGTTCCCGCGGTTGAGAGCGTGCCACTTGTCGCGGTAACCGTCGATTAGCGCCGTCGTCTCCTCCAGAGACCAGCACGGCGGAGGCAACCGCCTCGAGTTCTTGGACGCCGACGCTGCGGGGGCGGAAGCGATTTTCAGATCTGTAACGGCATCGTCTGGTTGCGGCGGAGACGATTGGTTACGCGCCGGTAACGGATCCTGGATCGGATCTTGTTCTAACGGAGAATCGGGATCCGACATGGATCGGTTCAGACAAGACCGGAAAAAAAAGATCAGAGCGATTTTGAATAATGTCAGATCTCGTGAAGAGAAACGGTTGTGATTCGATGGCTTTTACGCGGCGGCGACTTCACGTAATAATAAGGAGATAAGGGAGAGAGAGAGGGAGAGAGAGAGAGAGTGGAGGGGAGGCGCATGATAAAGGTGGAAGGCGGAGGATAAGGTGTTAGATAGAAGCGTGCATTAGCAGAGTTTGGTAATTAAAGGAAAACGCTTTATGCGGTGGTAGCGGAGGGTGGTGGGGGCACCGTCGTGGAGGATGATAACGACACGTGGAATAATAATAGTGGAAGATGAGAGAGAAGAAAGTGGTTGGTTTCGAGGACCAAGCCAACACGCCACCGTATTCATGGTTGGAACAAGGCTAACGTGAGCCGTGTATGACGGGACCGGTAGGTGGCTTAGACTTGGCGTCTTCCTCTTTTATTAACCTCTCTCTCTCTCTCGCACATTTTTTTCTTTGTAGCAAATTATTTACCATAGTTTTATGATTGTTGTTGATTTAAGGCAATTAAACACCATTTATGAAATAGGAAGTGGGCTAACAATATAGGGCCAGGCCCATTAATATACACCATCAGATTCTTTAACTTGTGTGTAAGCGATAATCTACCATAGGCTCGTGTTATTTAAGCATAAGCATTAATGGGTTAATAATAGAGGCCCCGGCCTATTAATATACACCATCAGGTCGCAGTAAGTCCACCTGAAGGTGTGTGTGGCAAGATAACTGCATCAATGATACCGTCAAGAAATTGACATCAAAAGGAAACAAACCAAACTTGTTTTATTAGGCAGAAACAACTTTAATGGGTTAAAGAGTAGGATTTCTTATGGCATTTTAATCTTATTAAATCCGGTTGTTTTTTTCATTTCTCTTGAACTAATAACATTACACACAAAAAGGTCTACCTTTCCACCTTGAAATGCAAGTTTCACTGAATTCTACCTATGGATCTGCAACGGCTGCACTTCTGCTAATTTCAGATTATGTATGTTTGTCTTAGTGAATTTTAAGTCTAATCCGGAAACATGCTAAGAAAACAAGTATCTCTCCTATAAGAAGTACTACTACATCAACCACCTCTTAAAATACAAAGTTTTATCCTCATATTCCAATTCCTATGTTTTTTCGCATTTGTTGTGTTCTTGAGTTGTATATATGAAAAAATTAGAGTAAAAACCTATAAACTATAATCTTTTGTATGTTTTTGTTAGTAGTATTCATTACTTGTTTAAGCTCTCACAAGTCACAGTCTCTTGGCCTCTTTCAAATTTGTCTATTGACTGTTCTTTCTTTTTCACCACACTCTGTCTCTGCTCTGCACATGTTCTTTTGTTCCCTTCATAGAACCAGAAACAACAAATCTTATTCACAGATCCCAATCATTGTGCATCCTATTTATTATTATTACTGAAAACATAACCCATGTTTCTCTTCTGACATGGTTAATATTTGAATACCAGACAAAAAGAAAACATAAATCATCATAACACATTTTTAAGTTTCAGTGTTACTAGTGACATTTAAAAATCTTTAGCCCAGCCAGTCTGTAAAGATGAATGATCCCATCTGTCACATCTAGATATAATTATCCAAAGAAGTTGTCTGATATTGAATTTTGAAATTTCTTAATCAAGATTGATTAAGACAAGATAACAGTCCTTGCCGACTAATCTCTACATCATCTACAACTACACAACTCATTAAAATGGACGAAAATGATTTAAAACTATATGAAAAGATAATCAAACAGCAAGTTGTTGTTGTTTCTGATGAGTAGCGTCATCGTCGTTGAAGGTAATGACTGATCTTGGTGGGACACCAAGGAGGGAGAGAGGTTGAAGCAGAGTCATTTCTTTTTGAAGATAAGAGAAGTAAGCCTGGAACGTGTCTGGCGTCACGTTTAAATCAAATCCTAACCCGAATAAGAAATCTAGCTCCAGAAGATTCATCTCTTTGGTGCTTATACCTCCCACTTTCGCGTAATACGCATTGTTGTAGTACCTGCTTAGTCACCAAGTTTAGAGTTCAGTGGATCAGAATCAAATCTATTCATAAAAATCTAATCTTTCTTTGCATAATCTGAACGAAACAAAGATTCGAATTCAATGTAGACGGTTTAAGGAAATAGAATCAGACAAACACTTCTTCTTCAAACGAGTTTTGTCTGGAGATTCAGACAAAAACATAAGAAACAGAGCTTTTCAGAAACAGAGTATTTCAGAAACAGGGGAGTGCTTGATCATTAACTGAATTTTTTAGCTATGACAGTGAATTTTGAGCTCGACCCTCAATTCAAGATTCGATTTCGATTAAAGAAACCAAGAAACTTACAGATCATCGAGGAATTTAGCAGCGACCATGACACTGGTAATGAGGAGACGATGAACGTTAAAGGAATCGATCGGTAGCGAAGGTTGTCTGTGAGTGAAACGGTCGAGATAAACATAAGCAACAACGAAGCAAGAAGAGCTACAATTTGCGTATTTGAAAATCCTTTCTAGATAGCTCTGAATCGTTATGGAAGGTCGACTCAGTCCATGGAACACGGAATCACTCTGTGACTGAGTCGTGACTCGCCGGGTGAGATCATTTGACTCGGCAACTCGTTCTAGCAACGCCGATAAGAAGGCTATTAGCTTCTGCATTACTCCTGGATTCTCAAGCTCAGACATTTTTTTTGTGTTTGAGAGGAAAGCGAAAGTAACTTTTTTTCTTCTGTTCTGTGTGATTTTTGCTCTGCTCTGTTGTTAATGGCGTGTATTTAAACTGGTCGTTATATTGTGTACTTTTAAAATTAAAATTTTATTTTATTTAATAAGTAAGTATTTTCTGTTTTTTTTTTCTTTAATTTTGATCAGTATGTAGGTGCATTTTAAAAAGTTATCTAATTCTAGTAATCAACTCTTGTTCTATCACCGGCTGTGGAACAAAAAAAACAAAAATATCACAAAATATATAACGAAAAATTGAATATGAACCTCTAAAAAGAAAATATATCTTATATGTAAAGACTTAACTTAGGTTTACTTTAAAAAAAAACTTAGATTTCTTTGAATTAGAACCCCTGTTCGGAAACTCGTTAGGCGTTATCCGAATGAAAAAAAAAGAGATTATTACTCTATGATTAATCGGCACCTATTTTTAAGAATATATATAGACAATGAATCAGTGACGTGTGATTCTTATGTGGTCTACCGGTTTGAGTGTGTATTTGTCACTACAACAATTCGGGTTCGAGCATGGGCTTTTTTGTTAATTTTATTACATTTGCATTAATAAGTGTGAAATTACGAAAATACCATCGTCTTCTTCATCTACCCAAATCGACTATAAACCCTAATTTTCCGTCTCACACTGTTACTTTTCATGATTCTCATCATTTTAAACTTGTTTTTTTCACGATTTCGGTCCATTCATAACATATTTTTGTTCTAATACATGATTTTGAACTTATAGTTTTGTTTACTGAGTGAAAGAAAGATTTTTAACCTTTCAATTTATTTTTACGCGGCCGCATAACCTTAAACTACGCTCTACACGGCTATAACTCGGACTGGCGTATAAGACTTCCGCATTGACCTAACTCGCTATGGTGACCATACGTTTCACGATTATGCGGGCGATTATACGGGTACGCGGCCGCTTTTTAGAATAGAGCCTAGAACTAAGAAAGATAATTCAAAACTGAAAGTAATGATATAATCAATTTAACAAATTCCCGACTTTTAACCGATACGTCTCTTGGGACTCCTGCTCTCAAAATCTACTAGATCAAAAAGGCTATGACAAACACCAAATCAGTATGCTAGAGAATACAACAACCTTAATATGAAACAATAGACTTAAGCCTAAATTATTTCTCTTTGTTGAAGTCACTTTTATCTTGCTCTTATGACTTGTTGATTGATATATTTTGCTTTAACTTAATGCCGTTGCTTGTACTTGTGTTAACCTAATCATCATACTAACATGACTTTAAATATGTTTGTATGTGATCATGTTATACAAGCTAGAGTAGGTCTGCGAGGACTCGGCCCAAAAAGACCTGATATTGCTGTTGGCCCATTAGGTTCTTCAAGAAAACCTAAACTCTACAAATCTCCACCAGTTTGGTTTGAACCCAACACTGGCCCATTCTCCAAGATCCTTGTGCCGACATCCCCTTCCTTTGTCTATTTGTCCTTTTGAAAAAGAATCAGTCGTGATTCTCTCTCTCTCTCTCTTTTCGTCTCTTTATCGCGAACCTTCTCCATCGAAATGAACTTGGCTCCGTTTGTGAGAGATCCCGGTCAGTTCAGTCGCGACAACTTCACTCTGTTTCTCTTTCATCCCCATGTACATCTAACCTCTCTCTAGATTATGAGATTAGGATCATCTGTAAAAAAAGTTGAGAATTTTCTTGAGTATTTTTACTGACTCTTGCTGTAACGCCCCGACCGCCCACGGCTAATGGGCCACCCACGCCCGCTCTCTCTCCGTGGGCCCCATCCCATCCGACGGTCGGTCGTTAATTTTCTAAGGCTCGAAATCATTGTTTACTGACCCTGCAATCTCCACCCGACCTTTCCCCGTGCTTTGGCATCAGTAACACGGTATCGCGAATCACTTCCTGATAGGTCACCCATTCTTTCACTACTCCAGCCCAAGCACGCTTAGCTCTAGAGTTCTAAACGGATGTGTGACGGAAAAGGTAAGCCAACTTTGGTGACATAGGTAGCCAAATCAATTCTCTTAAGTCTTTTCGTATATCACAACTCGGGATGTTACAATTCACCCTCTCTCAAAGATTGCAATGTCCTCGTTGCGCCCCACGACATGTCTCAAGACGCCTCTCAGGTCAGAACTGAGACGGCTAACCAGCTCTGATACCACTTGTAACGCCCCGACCGCCCACGGCTAATGGGCCACCCACGCCCGCTCTCTCGGTCCGTGGGCCCCATCCCATCCGACGGTCGGTCGTTAATTTTCCAAGGCTCGAAATCATTGTTTACTGACCCTGCAATCACCACCCGACCTTTCCCCGTGCTTTGGTCTCACTTACACGGTATCGCGAATCACTTTCCGATAGGTCACCCATTCTTTCACTACTCCAGCCCAAGAACGCTTAACTCTGGAGTTCTAAACGGATGTGTGACGGAAAAGGTAATTCAACTTTGGTGACATAGGTAGCCAAATCAATTCTCTTAAGCCTTTTCGTATATCACAACTCGGGATGTTACACTTGCTTCCGTGTCTCTTGCATATCTTCTTCGGCGATCATTCACCTCCTCTGACATTTTTATAGCTCCGACTTTAGCTCCATCATCATGCTCCACCTCTTCCGCGAAATAAGTAAGACCCTTTCTTAGAAAATCATCTTCTATGTGCTTAATCTTTGTCGATCTGACTCCTCTCGATGTTTTTAAGTGTCAATTCAGCTCTGTAACGAGCTACTCTGGTTTCGACCTTGAAACTGTTCCCTAACCCGACAACTGATTAAGCTCTGTGAGCTGTCAGACACATTTCGTTTTTATTTTGCTAAGCTGTACGAAAGATCTCCTTTTTGCTTTGTAACTTTCTGCAGTTTGTTACTTACACATATCTTTTGTTGCTTGATGTAGGTTTACTGTTTCTGAGATGGTCGATGATGTATCTGATTCCTCAAACCTTATATTGACTCAATAAAATCCTTGAGCCTTCCTTGATATCAAACCCGTGATTATTTGATGTCTCCACAACCTCCACTTGAACCGAAAACTCTTCTCGATTCTGCATATGCTCCTGGTAACTCATTCTTTCCTTATCACGGTACTTCCTATTGTTTTTTAACTACTTAAATAGCACTCAATGATGTATGACGCTTGTGTTATGTGAGGATGGAGTCAATGACACTATAATTACCTATAGCCTTCTTTGTCCAATCAGTGGATGTTCAAAACCTCACACCAAAGCTGGAACTTCTGACCAGGTATTCTCTTTGTTAGGAAATCAGCTCGATTAACAGTAGTACGTATCTTGCTTAGGACGATATGGCCTGCTTGACTAGGTCCCGAATGAAGTTGAACTTGGTATATATGTTTTGTTTTCTTGTGATTTACTTGATTATGTGCTAGAGTTAGAGCTCTCTGAAAATAACAATTGAGTTTGATATTGTCTTGCTTGAGTCCCAATTCTGAACATATACCTTTTAGCCACATTGCTTCTTTAGTTTCTTCATTAGTTGTCATATATTATGTTTATGTAGTAGATAGTGCAACAACCATTCCTTGCTAGAGTTAGAGCACTTTGAAAATCCTCAGCCACATTTAGCGTGTAAGCTACAAAGTTTCCATCCTCATATCGAGATGGTGGTCTCATATTCTGCCTTCTTTTTCTGTCCCGGGCCAGGATGTAGTTCTATAGAGTTTTAATGTCACCATTCTCACTCTCAACTTCATGATCATGTTCATGATCACTAGAGCTATTAGAGCTGCACAATGATGAATCTTCTCCACCTTGGTCAGGTGCATCTTCAGATTCAGGAAAAGAAGAAGGTCCCCCGATCAATTCATCGTTGAATGATACTCTCTTCTTACCTCGCTTTTCACGATGCCTCCTTATCCTTAGTAACTTATGTACTGCCTTTCTCATTGGCAATCATGTGTTTGTGTTACTCATCTTCATTGATGACAACATTTCTACTTGTCATGCATCTTCTTTCTTATGGTTTCCAGTCTCGATAACCTTTAGTTCCCATAGGATATCCCATAAAAACTCCCTTAACATCTCCAGGTCCTGTTTTATATTCAACCACGTGAACGAGTACTGAACAGCCAAACATCGTAAGATGTCTCGAATCGGGTTTAACACCTGACCAGACTTCCTCAGCCTGAAGTTTCCAACATTCCATAAGAAATTAAATTCCTACTCATTTCTGGAATGTATTGGGCTCCTGTTAAGATCACTTTAGAGGCATCTGAGTTTAGGATTATGGTTTTCCTAATTCCATGAATGTCGATGTGAGTGTTGTTTGTCATTAACACTTTGCCTCCCTTGAATTCTTCCAAGTCAAATAAGAAGCTCTTATCAGGAGTGATATGAAAAGAGCAGCCATAGTCCATTACCCACTAATCCTTCGTGTATTGAGTGCTAAAAATTAGTATTAATGGTTGTTGTGGCTCTTCTGCCACATTGGCTGAGTCTTGCAATTTGAATGATCTCTTATCAGGGCACCCACACTTCCAATGGCCCTATTTCCCACATACAAAACATCATTTGTTTTCTTTTATTGTTCCTATGATGTGATTTAGATTTTCCAAACCGGCTTTTAGATATTCCCTTGTAGGGTTTTCCACTGCCTTTACCTGATTGATGGTCTGATCTTCCTCTCTCGACCACTAGACCTTCTCAAACCAGATCTAGTGAACTTTCCACTCTCGATCAGCTCCCTTTCCTTGGACCTGGCAGCCCCAATAACTTTATTTAGGCTTAAAGTATTTCTCCCATACTTGAGATTTTCTCTCATCTGATTATATTTGTTAGGCACTGAACTTAGCAGTAAGATAGCCTGAACCTCCTCTAAAACTCCCACTTGCAAATTACTCAAGTCTACAAATATCTTTAAAAAATCATCCACAATTTCGTCAATAGTTTTTGAATCAAACTTCTTGAAGCTGTAGAACCTGAGATATAGATATATTCGATTGGGCAACGAAGTCTATGTGTACAACTTATCCAGTGTACTCCATATTGTAGCAGTAGTCTCACAATGTTTGTTTTTCTCTCAATACATTGTTCCCAACATTCAGCACAATCAGGTCTTTTCCTTTCTCTGGTTTCTCAAACTGAACTGAATTCATAACTGGTGCACACTCAACAATTCCTGATAATCCCTTTGCTATGTCCCTAGTCGCTGACTCGGGTTCATCCTTGGTGTATGTACCATCCTTTAATAACTTCTCATCAGTAAGAATAGCCTTTAAACCAAGCACTCCAAAATGTGCAAGAATCCACACCTTTCATAGTGCAAAATCCCCAGTACCATTGAATCGATCCACTTCTATGTGTTTATTAGACATCGCGTATGGATATGATTATCTCTCTCTCTCCTAAGTAACCTTAACAACCCGGAAGCTCTGATACCACTTGTAGAGATTTAGTTTAGGTTTACTAAGGTTTCAAGTTGTCTTTGACCTAGAACTTAGAAACTGAAAGTAATGATACAATCAATTTAATGAGTTATCGGTCTATAACCGGTAAGTCTCGTGGGAGAACTCATGCTCCAAAAAAATCTCCTAGATCAAAGAGATTCTAGCAATTACCAAATCAATGTGTTAGATAGTACAATAAGATCACCTCAACTTAGCTAGAGAATATAACAACCTTAATATGAGACAATAGACTTAAACCTAAGCTATTTTTCTTTGTTGAAGTCTCATTTCTCTTGCTCTTATGACTTATTGATTGATCTGTATTGGCTGTAGCCTGATATCGTTACTTGTACTTGTGTTAACCTACTCATCATACTAACATCATTTATATATGGTTTGTATGTGATCAGGTGGTACAAGTTGGTGTGGACCTGTGAGGACTTGGTCCAAGAAGACATGTTGTTGCTGCTGGCCCATTAGGCTCTTCGGTGAAATCCAAATACTACATTATATTTCATAAGTTGGTTTAATGATTGTTACTGGGGTTGGCTGCCTATTCCCCCCCCCCCCCCCCCCTTAGACACACTAACCCTACTTATTCCCCCCCCCCCTTAGACACACTAACCCTACTTATTCCCCCCCCCCCCCAAACTATTAAGCTCTTCATAATCCCACCCAATCTTACACTTTCT
>NW_026616926.1:0-20649 GCF_000801105.2 Raphanus sativus | reverse complement strand
TATTAGCGAGATCAAAGGGATAGGAAAGATGAGGATCATGAATGATGATGGATCAAGCGTGATACTCACTGATGTTCGCTACATGCCTACAATGGGCAGAAATCTTATTTCCTACGGTTTATTGGAGAAGATGGGATGCAGATACGAAGGCAAAGACTTCATGGTGCAGTTTTACAAGGGAGATCAGAAGGTTATTTCTGGCAAATACTGTGACGGTTTGTATTATTTACAAGGGACAGTGTTGAGTGGTGAAGCTGCAGTTGCAAGGCCTGACATCGATTTGACTAAGAGGTGGCACTCTAGGCTTGGACATATGAGTCTAAAGGGCATGAATGTTTTAGTCAAGGAAGGACATCTAAATAAAAAAGATGTGAAGACGTTAGAGTTCTGCGAGAGTTGCGTTTTGGGTAAAGCACACAAGTTAAGCTTCCCAAAAGGTAAACACACGTCTAAAGAAGTTCTAGAGTACATACACTCAGACTTATGGGGTTCGCCTTCGGTAGTTGAGAGTCTCGGAGGATGTTTCTATTTTGTTACGTTCATTGATGATTTTTCTAGGAAAGTTTGGATCTATTTCCTAAGATCAAAGGACGAAGTATTTCAGAATTTCAAGGAATGGAAGACAAGCGTGGAGACTGCGACAGGAAAGAAGGTGAAGTGTCTTAGGACGGATAACGGATTGGAATTCTGCAATGCACAGATGGATACACTGTGTAAAGAAGCAGGGATTAAAAGACACAGAACATGCATCTATACTCCACAACAAAACGGAGTATCAGAACGCATGAACCGTACGATAATGGAGAAAGTAAGATGTATGTTGACAGAGGCAGGCTTAGAGCAAGAGTTCTGGGCAGAGGCGGCTTCTACATCTGTTTACTTAATCAATCGATCTCCTAGTACAGCTATTAACTTCAAGCTACCAGAAGAGGTGTGGTCTGGAACCAAAACAGACTTAAAACATCTAAGGAGGTTCGGGTGTACAGCTTATGTTCACGTAACTCAAGCTAAAACTAGTCCAAGAGCGATGAAAGGAGTTTTCGTAGGATATCCAGAGGGGACTAAAGGCTATCGAGTTTGGTTACCAGAAGAGTTAAGGTGTACAGTGAGCAGAAACGTGATTTTCAATGAGGAGGAGATGTTTAAAGACATTAAAGTAATTAGCGAGAAGAAGAAGAAAACAAAGAAAGTAACATTCAATCCGGCGCTAATTCAAGGACCTTCAAACACTTCTACAGTCACTGAAACAGAGGATACAGTTCAAGGTGGAGTTTCTCCAGCATCTGAGAACCCGGAACCTGAATCCTCAAGCTCGGAGAGTGAGGAAGAAGTTGTGGAAGCTCAACAGGAAAATCTAGATAATTACATTCTTGCTAGAGACAGGATCAGACGAGAAGTAAAGAAGCCTTCTAGATTTGATGATTCAGATTGCGTGGCTTATGCTCTAGCTACAGCAGAGGAGATAAATATGGATGAACCTAAATCCTATTTAGAAGCAAGAAGAAGTAAGAGCTGGAAGTTATGGTACGAGGGAATGCAAGAAGAGATGGATTCATTGGAGAAAAATCAGACTTGGAAACTGGTTGAGAAACCAGAGAAAAAGAAAATTATTGGCAGCAAGTGGGTTTTCAAGCTGAAAGAAGGCATTCCTGGAGTAGAGAAGCCGAGATACAAAGCTAGATTAGTAGCAAAGGGGTTTTCACAAGTTGAGGGGATTGATTACACAGAAGTGTTTGCACCAGTGGTGAAGCACGTATCGATCAGAATCATGCTGTCACTTGTTGCAAATCATGATCTCGAGTTGGAGCAATTAGATGTGAAAACGGCTTTCTTATACGGAACACTAGACGAGGAAATTTATATGGCACAACCAGAGGGTTTCGTTGAAGAAGGAAAGGAAGATCAAGTTTGTCTGTTGTTAAAGTCTCTTTACGGATTAAAACAATCACCGAGACAATGGAATAGGAGATTTGACAGTTTCATGAAGGGACAGGGTTATTACAGAAGTGCATATGATCCTTGTGTCTACATGAAAGGTTCAGATCTATCGCATATGGTTTATCTCTTAATATATGTCGATGACATGCTCATAGCGTCTAAGGACTCAAAGGAGATTAAAAGAATCAAAGACAGTTTGAAGAAAGAGTTTGAGATGAAGGACCTAGGAGCGGCTTCAAGAATACTTGGGATGGATATTATTAG
The DNA here is from genome assembly GCF_000801105.2 of Raphanus sativus. Lineage (NCBI taxonomy): Eukaryota > Viridiplantae > Streptophyta > Magnoliopsida > Brassicales > Brassicaceae > Raphanus > Raphanus sativus. The sequence continues at coordinate 18,447 of NW_026616926.1, read as the reverse complement.
AGATCGGGAGAAGGGAACTCTAAGGCTATCACAGGGCAAGTATCTACAGAAAGTGTTGGAAACTTTTAACATGGCCGAGAGCAAAGCTGTGGTTACTCCTATCGGACCACAATTTAAGCTTAAGAGTTTGACACAAGAAGAAGAAGACATGGAAGCGAGATTCATGAACGTGATACCGTATGCATCAGCAGTTGGAAGTCTAATGTATGCAATGGTGGGATCTAGACCGGACTTATGTTTCGCAGTGGGATTAATCAGTCGTTATATGAGCAAGCCAGGAAGACAGCACTGGGAAGCAGTTAAGTGGGTATTAAGGTATCTTAAAGGAGCTCTAGATTCAGACCTAGTGTTTACTAAAGGAGAAGACTTCAAAGTACGAGGATTCTGTGACGCAGACTACGCTACCGATTTGGACAGAAGAAGATCCGTTACCGGATATGTGTTTCAAGTCGGAGGCAACACTATAAGCTGGAGATCAGGTCTCCAACATATTGTTGCACTATCAACAACAGAATCGGAATATATGGCATTAGCCGAAGCTTTTAAAGAAGCATTGTGGCTTAAAGGTTTTGTTGGGGAGTTGGGGTTTGAGCAAGATGACGTGAGAGTGTTTTCAGATTCTCAAAGTGCTATACACTTGGCCAAGAATGGGGGATTCCATGAAAGGACTAAGCATATAGACACTAGACTACACTTTATGAGGGACGTAATTGAGGCTGGCGACGTTACGGTTCACAAGATTCACACATCTATCAATCCTGCGGATTTCCTAACTAAATGTGTACCTGGAAAGAAGTTCGAGACATGCTTGGAACTTCTTAAGGTCCTGCCATAGTAGGTCTCGTGTGGCTGCAGGTGACAGTGCTGTCGAGTTGTTCACCTCGCGGAAAGGCCACAAAAGAAAGTATCAGTTTCAGGAAAAGTAAACTGATGGTTCGACAGGGATATATAAAGCTTGATAAAGGATGAGTTCAAAAGTTTACCTTGAAGAAATATGGTTGTAGCAAAGAAACGTCTGCAACAAAGATGTGAACACATGGTTATTAGTTCACAGGTTTAAGCTGTTACAGAATTAAAGAAATAATTCTATTTGAGTACCTATCGGAAGCAACGGAGGTGAAGAGACGTCTACACCGTGAGCTGGAGATTAAACAATGAGATGTGTTTAATTATTTAGCTAAGGAGTTTCATTACAAGGTTTCAAAAGGAGCTTAAAACACGTACACATGAAGCAAAAGTCAAAACAAAAGAAGATACCTTTTGTGGTGTTGACAACTTTGGTTCGGTATACATGTCGTGAGGTAGGCAAATTGAGTTTTGCTATCGGAGAATCACGAAGTTAAAGGTTTTGCTGGATTCATCAGGGGACGAGCTGGAAAATAAATTGAAATCAAAGGTTAGGGTCTTGTTCAAATGACTAAAGAAACAGTCATAAAAGAACAAAATAAACCTGAGATATCAATGGCGGAAGCGGTGAGAGCGAACGCCGGTGAGGACAAGCGGCGGTGAGTCGGGATCTTGTCTGATTCACGGAGAATCGAAGAGGAGAGAGAGGAATCAATCGGAGCGAGAGAGAGAAGCAAGGATCGGAGAAGGCATGCATCTCCGGTGAAGACGGCGTCGAGGAATAGACGGTGTTCGGAGAAGACGGTGCGGCGAGCTCGTCGGAAGCTTCTGGTTTCATTTCGCAAGGAGAGAGAGATGGAGAAGCGGAGAAGTCGAGGAATAACCAAAGAGCCAAGGTGGAGAATGTGAGGCCTTGATGTCTCTTGGATTTTTCCTGGGCCGACTACTGGGCTTCGTACAAGACCTGAAGAGATAAGAAGATTGGGTTAGTTTCATTATTATCCAAGAAGTTTATAAAGTCTTATAAACTTAGGATAAACATGTTATTCCTTTTACAACAAGGAATCACATTAGCAATCTAGTATAAATATAGGTCGAGACTCTCATTGTAAGATACAACAAATATATATCTCTCATAGAACACGCAACTAGTGCGAGGCTTGTAATCTTTCGATTCATAGTGATAAAGAGTTTAACTCCGGTTTGGAGATTGGACTCGCCAAACATATCAGTGCATCGTTCGTTTGTTACAAGAAAAGCCAAGGTCGATTCTCTACAATAGCTTAAAAACTTTTAAATAAATCCCTTTTATATATTTGATAATACTTTTGATTAACATTATTTTATGTTTGACATGTATGGTATAAATATGATATTTATTTGACATATTTTATTGGTGGTGTTAAATCTTTTATTAATATAGCTTTAAAAAATTTAAATGAATCCCTTTTATATATTATAAAGTACTTTTGATTAATATTCTTTATGTTTGACATGTATGATTTATAAATTTTAGTGTTTTAAGATATTTTTGATTTTTTAGTTAAAATTATTATCATTTTTAAAGAGTTAACTTTTATACTAAAACTAATTTGAAAAAAAAACAGAGACAAACCAAATAAGTGAATACGTTTTGTGATGTTTATTTCTTATTCGAACACCTTTCGAATATTTTCTTTTGTTAAAGGGTTTACCGTTTCGAATATCATAGTGACGTTCTTTCTTAAACTCTCAGATGTCTAAATACGATGCAAAAATCTACATCCTCATTCCTCCCCATTTATAAAATAAAGGTTGAAATTAGTGAAAGATATTAATTTATCCAAAATATAAAGAAGTTTGCATAACAGTCATGTGTCAACTGATGTTATTGGTTTCTTCATATTTTCTTTACACCATAGGAAGCTTGTGGAAGGTGGTCGATTTGAAACCCTATATTTTACTTAATCACTGAAATTTTCTTTAAATCTACGTCAAATGAATCAATATGAAGAATTGAGAAGGCATTAGTCAACAAAAAAAAGAATTGAGAAGGCATAAAGTACCGGCTGACTTGGCAGCAGGAAGAAGAAGCAATGCTCACGTGTGAGTGTGCAAGGCTATGTAAAAATAACATTTTTCTTTATTATTTAGAACTGGTTTAACTAAATTAGTTATTTAATCTTTTAAAAAGTTAGAGATTAACATCTATGGAATCAGCAGAAAAACAAATAAAAGGGTAAAGTGTTTGACTGTGTAAAATTTAGAGGCAGAATCTACAGTAAAAGAAGAACAAACACCAGGGCAAAGTGTTTGACGTGTCTTCACTATATTTGCTTACATAATTCTATAGATTATCATCTTCTTCCTCCTCCACACCTTCTTCTGCGACCTCACCCTCCAAACGCTTCTTCTTTTCAAATACTCAACTTTCAGTAATGTCCTTTCATCACAACTGATCCAAGCATCTCTTAGGCAGAACTCATAAGCAAGTCAAATTTAGTACCTTCTGCAGGTTTTAAGCATTTCCCCATTACCAATCTGGATAAGCTTTTAACCTTCTCTAACTTCCTTGTTCTTTGCCTCAACCTGGCTCCTAAACTTTTCATTGTCAAACTAATAGCACTTGAAGAAGTGTGCATAGCTTCAGATTCATCCATGGAGCTAACCTTCTGAAAGTACCATATGTTGTTTGAATCCGGTAGAAGAACCCATAAGCCTTCTTTGTCGTAAGGTGAGCGAAAATAACAGCTCGAGTCCTTTGGAAAGTTTAAGATTGGTCCAAGCTTACACTCTTGCCTTCTGTTTTGCAAGTGACTCTTACTTTTAGAAAAATGTATCATTTTTAACACCTTCTCGATGTCTATAACATAACTCATAGACAAACCAACAACCTCCCAGAGCAGTTTAGGACGTTCTTCCAAGTGAATCTCTTAAAATTCTCAGAATGACTAACCTGTAACATGAAGAAAACAATCATTATATCAAGAATCTATAAAGTTTTATTGATCTCTTTAGATTTGCAGTAGCCGCTTATCATAACATTAGAAATGACATCAAGAACAACAGTTGAAACTTAAGAGAACCAAATCATATTGACCTAACCAATCCGGAAAACAATTAATATGTGAAAAAACATTTCACAATAATTAATAGGACGCTTAACGTGTGAAAGCACATAACTGGTTCACCATATTAAGGGTCAATGAACAACCTGATTGAACACGGAGTTCAAAAAGTTGGCTCTGTGCTAACTCATGCAATTTTTGCATAGTGGAGACACTGTCTTTTGCTTGCATTAACTGATCTTGCAAAGCTTGCTCCCTGTACAAAAGGTGAAAATGACAAATGTTGGTGATGGCTCAAAAACTCTTAAAACACCCTAATAATTCACGGAAGAAATATAGTTTACCTATCCTTTAAAAGCTCCTGTGTTTACTGATTTTCCTCAGCCACATTTCGTTGCTTGATCTCAATAACCACCTTGATTTTTTTTTCCCATCTGTATTCAAATAAAACATCACGATATGACTGTTATTCTTAACCAGTTAGCAGTTACAAAATCACAGAATAACAAAAAAAAATATATAAAATCTAAACAATCCAACCCGTAAATCACAGAGTCCTGCAGTAAAATAAAAGATCACATATTTGGAAGTTATCAAATATAAAGAAACGTAAAGCTTTATTCTTTGCAAAAGAAAAGATATAAATAAAATCTAAACAATCCTCACCAATTCATCGAGGAGCAGAATCGTTATCCCCATGAACTCTCCGTTCTTGTTGATGTTCCGGGAATCCCAAAAGCAGATGAGGTGACCAACAACGGATTGAGCAGTTCTGCGGAGGCGAAGAGAGTCAAAAGTGGAAGAGGCGACGGCCGTTGTTGTTAGGAAAAGTTGTGGGTGAAAAGTTAGAAGGCAAAAGAGAACTCACCATAGACGACCTCTATATATAGGATGTTTGAGAAGACGTTACATGAAGAGGAGGCGTTTAATCAATGGCTGTTCATGCCGGAAGATGAATCGATTCAGATGACGAAGGATCTGGAAGAAGGAAGGAAAGCCTAAGAACACGCCGTAAGATGAGTCGTTTCAGACGACGAAGGATCACGATTGAAAAGAAAAGCCCATTAAAAACATTACAAAGCTTAAGCCCAATCGTAAAGTTTTTTTTTTAAGAATGATGCTGACGTAGCGCATCAGGAGTGATGCAACTCCCTCGTTATAGTATAGATTGGGAAACAAGTGACTGAACAACGTGGTATTTAAATGTTTGAGATGGAAACTACGTGTCGTCTGTCGTTTAATTTCGGTATGGACATGTTCTTCATTCGGCCAGCTATACTAAAAGCCCATATACTATAAGTTGAAAATAGTTGTGAATCCAAGAATAAAATAACCGAGGTGTGAATGGTTTAGCTTTGTCAACGAATCGCACTCACCGACGCGGGGGTCTTCCCTTTCTATTTCACTCGTCATAAATCAAAAATCACAATCACTTCCTCTGCATTACATTATCTTTATCTGTCTGTTAACTCAGCACTTAAATTAGTGATATTTTTTTAATACATTAACGTGTTTTCTTCCCTAATAAATGTTTCGAGATCTATCCGTCACTCTCCAGAGGTTTGTTAACTCACTCATCTCCAAGCAAAGAAGCTCACCGACGATTCCAATCCAATCCCTCGATCTGGAAATATCCTTAACTGACTGGTGTAGGTGAAAGTGTAATCGGTAGCAAATGGCAGTGGCCTTACGTGGAGGCCGTGACGGACTTCGGAGCTTCTTCACGTACCGGATCTTCATCTCCGCCTTGTTCTCATTCCTCTTCCTCGCCACCTTCTCCGTCTTCCTCAACTCCTCTCACCACCACCACCCTCCTCAGGATCACGTACGCCCTCCTCTCAATTCTCTGATTCGATCCAAATTTAGAATGATTTAGAACTCTGATTGATTGTTTTCTGTGGTTTTAGACATTGACGAGTAGTGTAGGGAGGACGTTTCTGGCTTTACAATCGGATCCGTTGAAAACTAGGTTAGATCTCATACACAAGCAAGCCACTGATCATCTCACGCTCGTGAACGCCTACGCCGCTTACGCTAGGAAGCTCAAGCTCGACGCCTCGAAGCAGCTGAAGCTCTTTGAAGATCTGGCGATCAACTTCTCCGATCTTCAGTCCAAACCTGGTTTGAAACCTGAAAACAACGGCAACGCTCTCGAGGAGGATGCGTTCAGGGTGCTTGAGAAAGACGTGAAAGATAAGGTGAAGACGGCGAGGATGATGATCGTTGAGTCCAAAGAGAGTTACGACACGCAGCTCAAGATCCAGAAGCTGAAGGATACGATCTTCGCTGTTCAGGAACAGTTGGCCAAGGCGAAGAAGAACGGCGCCGTTGCGAGCTTGATCTCGGCTAAGTCGGTCCCCAAGAGTCTTAACTGTTTGGCTATGAGGCTTGTTGGGGAGAGGATCAATAATCCTGACAAGTATAAGGACGCTCCGTTTGATTCGGCTGTTGAGGATCCGAGTCTTTATCACTACGCGGTTTTCTCTGATAATGTGATTGCTGTGTCTGTTGTGGTGAGATCGGTTGTGATGAACGCGGAGGAGCCGTGGAAGCATGTTTTTCATGTGGTGACTGATCGGATGAATCTTGCAGCCATGAAGGTGTGGTTTAAGATGCGTCCTTTGGACCGTGGTGCTCATATTGAGATTAAATCTGTGGAGGAGTTCAAGTTCTTGAACTCTTCTTATGCGCCGGTCTTGAAGCAGCTGGAGTCTGCCAAGTTGCACAAGTTCTACTTTGAGAACCAGGCGGAGAACGCGACTAACATCAAGTTCAAGAACCCCAAGTATCTCTCCATGCTGAACCATCTCAGGTTTTACTTGCCTGAGATGTACCCGAAGCTGAACAAGATCTTGTTCTTGGACGATGATGTTGTGGTGCAGAAAGACGTGACTGGTTTATGGAAGATTAACTTGGATGGAAAGGTGAATGGAGCTGTTGAGACGTGCTTTGGCTCTTTTCATCGGTATGGTCAGTACCTGAATTTCACTCATCCTCTGATCAAAGAGAGGTTTAACCCCAGTGCTTGTGCTTGGGCCTTTGGGATGAATATATTTGATCTCAACGCTTGGAGACGCGAGAAATGCACCGATCAATACCATTACTGGCAGAACTTGGTAAGTTCATCGTGACTAGTGTGAAATAATATATGATTCTTGATTAGTGATATAATGTATGATGCTTACTTAGTACCTTGACTCTGTTTTTATCTCTGAGCAGAATGAAGACAGAAGTCTCTGGGAATTGGGCACTCTGCCTCCGGGACTGATGACATTCTATTCAAAGACGAAATCACTGGACAAGTCCTGGCATGTGCTTGGGTTAGGCTACAACCCGGGAGTGAGCATGGATGAGATCAAGAAGGCAGCAGTGATCCATTACAATGGGAACATGAAACCATGGCTAGACATTGCTATGAACCAATACAAGTCTCTCTGGACTAAATACGTGGATAACGAAATGGAGTTTGTGCAGATGTGCAATTTTGGTCTCTAGAGAGAGATACAGAGATGGACAGAAAAAACAAACCCGAAGAACTGAAAAATATTGATAAGAGGTAACCTCGAATCGATATGTTTCAGACATTCAGAGCATTCTTTAACTGATACGTTTATCTTCTATATATAGGGGTTACAAAGTATTTTACTTGTTCTTTCTGTTATAGTTCTGTTCTTATTTTTGTTATTGTAACACTTCACACTTCACAGCAAAAGCTTCCTCCAAAACTATTACGTCTCTCTTTGTTGTGTCTTTCATATTTTGTCTGCCTAAGATTAAGAAAACTCATGTTCCATAGTTTTAAAATGTTCCCTCATAATTATTCACTTATTAGGGGTATTGACTTGTGTGTATAAACTCAGATTTGAAGGCTGAGTGATTTGAAAGCATTTGTTTGGTGGTGAATGTGGAATTTATTGGAGAGAACATTCTTTTTCTTTTACAAGTGTTTCTTTTTATAATCTATCTTATTAAAACAGGAACATTACAACTTTTTCTAGGTAGATTTTTAAAGATGGACCTCATATATTTAAATTAAATGTCTTATTCTTTATATATAATACGTACCATAGTCTAACTTTGCATTGATGTATTTCCTTAAATACAGTTCTTCTTTTTGTCCATATTCCATATATGACTTTTACATTTATTACATGTCGATTTAAATAAGATATATACTAAGAATACTAAAAATATTAATCGTTCTATAATTACCCCATACAATTCATTTTAAATTGATCAGTATACTTTCATTGGCCATATTGATTTTATTGGTACGAATAACATTAGGTAGATAAATCATAGACACATATATAAAGATATGACTATTTTTATAACTATGTTGGGCCTAATCTACTTTCTAAAACAAATAACACATAGCTTCATATATTGTATAGAATATATTAATATTGTATAGTATTATATTTATACAATAATACTAAAAACAAACCAAACTGAAATATAATATACATCGAAAATGCTTTGAACCATTACACACCAAATATATTAGACCTCAGAGATAAAATTCACTTTGAAATTACGTAATAATTATTTTAAAAAATTAAATTTCGTAATGTACAAAAAAACATAAGTTTTATATAAAATTTTGTGTTACAATAAAAAGACACAACTCGCGCTTGAAAAATGTTATTTTTACATACGAAAGACAGTTTTGATATTGTTCTTTAAACAAAAAATTGAATTATACAAACTCGATACTACATAAAACTAAACAATATAGAATACGTTTTAAAAATAAAATCTGTGCAGGTGCGCATATGTTTATATAATATATAAATATATTATGTTACACATATTTTCATATAAATAATACCCCAATGTAAGTTTTGTATGATAAATGTTGAAAATACAAAATATATAGCACTATATATTTTAAATAATATAGAAAAATCTACTTTACGTTATCATAAATTTTTTTTTTTTTCCGACAAAAGTAACTTTATTAAGCACATCTCATGTAATCGTTACAAATCACATTGGTAAGCCAATGTGGAATGAAAGTAGAGGATGATGTAAATAACACAGTAGGATCACAACGTGTAGCTAACATATGAGCCACCACATTTGCCTCTCTTGGAACCTTTGCGAACTGAAGCAATCCAAGCTTGCGCCCCCAATGTCTGATGTCATTACAAATCATGGCAATACTAAAATCTCCTTTCCCAGTAGTGAGAGAATTGATTAAAACCAGACAATCACCTTCAAAAATCATATTCTTATACCCCAAGGCAAAGGCACATTGAATAGCTGCCAACAAAGCCTTACTCTCTGCTTCAAGTGGTGATTGAGCAGAGCCTAAGAAAGCCATTGCCCAGTAATGTACTACTCCATAACAATCTCGAATAACCCAGCCAGCAGAAGCATGGAAAGTTTGTGGATTATATGCAGCATCAAAGTTGCATTTGTAATAAGGGATCATTGGAGGATACCATCTTGGACTTAGAGGGATCTGCCGTGGGTTAGAACTAACCTGAGCTGTTTTTTCTAACCAATCTCGAACTTCTACAGTCACATACTCTCCATCACGTTGGGGATTAATGATCTTATTTTTAAAAATAAGATTATTTCTGGATTTCCATATCTTCCAAAGCAACCAGAAAGGGGTTAACTTCTGTTCCATAGTTAACGTTGATGAAGATTGTAGTTGTAGGAGATACTCCATATTATTTTCCAAATCATCAGTAAACCTTGCCGAGAAGCCTAAAGTGACTTGATTCGAGCGCCAGGTTTGAACCGAAATGGGACACAAGAAGAAAAGGTGATTTACTGTTTCAGGAGCATCAGAACAGCGAGAACAGAGGCAATCCAATGACATACCCCTTGTATTTAACCTTGTGTTTGTTCCCAAAGCCAAAGTAAGAATACGCCAGAGAAAGTGTTTCAGTTTTGGAATAATAGGAAGCTTCCAAATTTTTGTTTTCAACACTGGGTCTCCCCTTGGAGGAAGTAAATCTGGTAACTGTCGACCCAACTCCATCATTTCTCGTTTATATCCACTTTTAACAGTGTAATTTCCAGAAGCCTCCAAAGGCCAAACCAGAGTATCTTCAATCTTAGTTTGAGGAAGGTAGATCGTGAGCATAAGCTGAAAATCTTCATCATTTAGCAGCTGTTGAGCAGTATCTAAATTCCAATGTTGAAAAGTACTCGTTATCATAAATTTTAAAAATCAAATTTAGTAATTAAATACATTGTGCTTATTTAAATACATTAGTACACATTGTTATTTATCAAAATTTTATATTAATACACATTGCGATCATGTATAACATTTAGGGGGGTGTATTCAACTGAGAGTTTCAGGTGATTTGTATTAAAATGACAAATCCACTGTTATTCAAACATGAATTTTAAAAACTCATTTAAAATCCACTGTTATTGAACTTGACATTTCGTAAAGTACTCTGAAATCCACTGTTATTGAAAATATTTTAAGTTGTGGGATTTTAAAGTTTTGAGGTGATTTTAAGGTGTTTGGGTGGAGTTTCTTAGTTAAAAAAAATAAAACTCAAATTTCATTGTTTTAGGTGATATTCTAGAGTAGTTTAACAAAAATCATCTAAATCTCTGCAACTTATTAAAATCATCTAAAATTCCATTAAAAATCAAATCACATCAAATACTAAATTGAATACATCCCCCTTAGTAAAAACAAAGATAAAAAAAAAATTGACTCCCGCTCGGTCGAGCGGATCATGATCTATGATCTAGTGGAATGTAAAATGGGGAAAAATCTGGTAAAAACACAACATTTCAGCCCAACGTGTTACAACTTGGGCTTGTCGTGTCTCTTTAAAAAAAGCCAGCGAGTGAGAATAAAACGACAACGTGTTAGCGCAAGGCAGAAACGACGTCGTCGTCTCTGTCTTCACTTCACACACCAAAGATGCCGCCTGCCTGAAGATTCTCTCTCTTGTTCCCTCCTCAGACAATTTGAGATTTGTTAGAGATGAGCTCGTCGATTCGACGTTTATCGTTAACGCGGCGGTTGAGCAGCGTCGTCGAGTCCTATCAACGGCATCTCTGCGGCGTGAAGGACGAAGGAGACTGGTTCAACTCGCGGGAATGGTGGGAAGGAGGTCACACCGTTTCACAATCTTCTTCTAGCAAAGGGAACGGCGTCGTTTCTGTGGTCTCCCACCCTTGTTCTCTCCCTGTGAGTAATTCAACACTTCTTTTTATATATGTATTAAAAGAAAGATTACCAATGCTTGTCTGTTGTATTTATGATGTAGAGTAGAGAATCATGGGTAGAAACTGAAAGATGGCTAGAGAAGAGGTATAAGGAGATAATGGGAAGAAGAGACGACGGAGACAAGTACAAGATACTTGGTTATCAATGGAGATCACTTCGCTTCAACGATGATACTCGTCAAAGCACTGTCAAAGTCATGGCTGCTTCTACATCTTTGCAACCCACTTCCATTTTCTACATGCAACAGCCTCATTGCCTTGCTGTTCCATGTAATATATATATATTAAACCCTCTTTCTAGTCTAGTAGGTTCTTAGTTATTAGTTATTACCGCCACTTACCATGTTAGATGGTATCTCCTGTTTCCCATTCAATAAACTGTCTCTGCATTATTCCTTGACTTGGAACAGTTCAAATGTGAAACCAAATAGTAAAAGAAAGGAGTTGATTAAACAAGCCTTGATTAAGGGCTTAGTTATTATCTGTATTACCGCTTGTTTAAGTTTTTTTTTCTTTGCTGTTGACAGATTTGAAGAGCATGGTTTCAGTGGGATTGACTTCTCTTACAGCTTCAAAATATGATATGACGAGTGCAGCTATTGGGAAGAAACAAATGCGCATATTATGCGTTGGTCACGGTGGAGGAAGCTTACCCTTGTTTTTAGCTAATCATATTCTTGGTAAGGATATTTTTCATTGTACCTCATATATATATATACTTTGCATCTCTACTTCTTTTGTTTGATTTATGTTTTGATCATGTCTTCTTCTAGGTGCTGTTGTTGACATAGTTGAGATCGACCCAGTAGTTATATCAGAGTCGGTTCGATCTATGGGCTTCCCTGCATTCTCTGTCATGACATCAACCGGAAAACGTGCGTTACCAACTCCTCACATTATTGACCAAGTGATGTGGCGAGGTATCCATGAGAGACTCTTCCTCTACCAGTCGGAAGCTAAGGAATTCATTCTCAATAACCAAAATAATAATAGTTCTACTTATGACATGATCTTCATGGATGCTTATGATGGAGCTGACATTTTTCCACATACTCTGTGGGATCCCAATTCTCTCTTCATGAAAGCTCTGAGCCAAAGACTTCACCATGAGCATGGAACTCTGGTGGTGAACCTTCACTCTGGTGCAGACATCTCAGAAGAAGGTTTAACAGCGGGAAAGTATGTTACCAAAGTCGGTAAAGCCTATAAAAAGGGTTTGATGGAGGAGAATGAGAGGAATGGATTGGTTTTTGCATGTGAAGTTCCATGGCTATGTAATGTGTCTCTGGTGGTGAGCAGAGGCATGATTTCAAATGGAAGACATAGAGACAAAATCAAGACCAGTCTCATGAAGTCTTCCTTAGAAGTAGACAAAATTCTTCGTCTTCCTTTCTCTTGCCTGGATTACCTGAAAACTGGTCTTGCTATCATATAAATTGATACCCAGATATGAGGTACGTCTTTTGAATAATGCTTTGTGCGTTAGAAAACAGAAACAAAGCAAATACTAAACACAGTATAACTTGTGGTTTATTTAGTGTTACAGACTACTTTTGTCTTGCACTTGTAGTTGCTATAAAATTTTGTTATGATTCCATATATTCATACAAATTGTTGTCTGGTGAATCCACAGCTGCCAGATTGTGTGACTGCGCCACCAATTGTGTTTGTTCATGCACACCATTTGTTTATGGAGATTACAACTGGTCGGTCCGTAACGGAACACTGACCACAGCTGATGAAGACCGTGTCCAGATGGAATACGCAGAGACGGCCCAGTTTTGTGGACTGTTTTTACTATTTCATTAACCTGTGTATTACAAAATTGGTGTCGTCTTTAGATAAAGAGTAAAACAAGCAAAATCAAACTTCGAAAAACGTTGTCTTTAAAGATTTATTATAAGCAAAATCAAATATATATTCTACTAATATACATTAAATGACTTTTTTCACCACGAAGCCCATTAATGGCCCAATATGAGCTATCTATCAATCCGCATTTCAGCATCGTCGTTTCGTTAGATGTTGACAATCCGAACATTTTCAAATTGCCTCTTCTCAGAGACGCTTCACTCAAAAACACGATGGCTCCGCCACTGCTGAAGCTCTCGTTCGTCAAAGGTCCAAAAGATGGCGAATCTCTTCAGTACAAGCCCGGATCCACTATCCGCATCGGTCGAGTCGTTCGCGGCAACGAAATCGCCGTCAAAGACGCCGGAGTCTCCACCAAACACCTCCGAATCGTCTCCGACTCCGAGAACTGGATAATCCACGACCTCGGATCTTCCAACGGCACAATACTGAACTCGGAGACTCTCGATCCAGATACTCCCGTCAATCTCCGCCACGGAGACGTGATTAAGCTCGGTGAGTATACTTCCATTGTGGTGAACTTCGAGACTGATGCTCAGGTGGTGGAGGAGGAGGAGGAGGAGGAGGAGCGTAAGCTTCCCCCGAGGCCGAGAAGGAATAACAGGCGCTTTCCTGTTTCGGATCCGGATCCGGTTCCGATAGACTCGGTTCAGGAGAAACCAAAGCGCAGGGGTAGGCCTCCGAAGAACGAAAAGAAAGTAGCTATTACGAGTGAAGAAGAAGAAGCTGTTCCGGTGGAGAAAGGGGGAAAAATTAGGGCTCGGAGAGATAATAATAAGAATGCTGAGGATGTCCAGGGTTTGAGTTTGAATTCAGTAAAGTTGGAGGTTGAGGATACACCAAAGGGAGTGGAGAGAGTGACAAGGAGGAGCAGGCAGATCCGGGATGTGAAGTGTGAGGATGATGTTATGGAGGAGAAGAGAAGACCTTCTTCGAGGGCTACCAGGAGCACGGCGAAGAAAGAGATTGGTGGAGATTCTTTTCAGGAGCTGGAGATTGTCTTGAACCAAGCCCGGAAAAGCCGTGCAAAGAAGAAGACAGTTGAGCAGAAGGTGCCAGAGGGTGTTGTAGAAGAGATGGGAGGTAGAAATGAGGATGTTGGAGATGAGAAAGGGAGCAGTGAAACAAGTGATAAAGAAGATGAGAGGGTAGAGGAGGTGGATAATGAGTCAAGGAAGGGCGCAGTAGTAGGAGAAGAGGACCTGGACTGTGGTGTTAGAGAAGATGGAGAGACAGAGAACTTACAAGAGGAAAAAGACAGTAAGGTCGAGGAGGGTGGAGTTGAGACATCAGATGGTGGGTGTGACGAAGAAGAAAAGGCTGAGCAGGGAATGGTAGATTTAGAGAAGATAGATTTAGAGAAGATGACACTAGGAGACTGGTTTGAATACATGAAAGTACACCTGCGAAAACGGATAGTGGATAAGACAGAGAAGATGATAGAGGATATGAGAAGCAAATCTTTGAGAGTTCACCACCATATTGCAGAGCAGAAACAAGCTAAGGGAAAAGGGAGTGTGAGTTAGTCTGACATGGTAACATCATTAACTATTGTCGTAAGCTTAGAGTTACTTCTCAACTAGACCTGAGAATACTATGATGCCTTGTTAAGTTTAGGTTGCTACCATCTTTTTATCGGCTTTATGTTTTTCCTTTGGGTAAGGATGTTAGAAGCCTGTCTGTATTTATATAACTCAGTTGATGCTAATCTTCATCATGGTTTTGTTTGTACTTTGTGCTTACTTCTCTTCGAGTTTCGAGTTTCTTCTTTATTGTTACATTTATGCACCGCAAAAGGGAAAGGATCAAATGTCTACACGTGAAATGGTAACCAAATTGAAAGCCAAAATCTTTCGTAGCAACACAGTAATATTTCATAACCCATAGAGAGGTACAAAGAGAAGAAGAATCTACTTTACGCTGAAAGCTGAAACAGGTAAAGAGGACTGTTGAACATGAAAGCTAAAACTTTAGTTTCTTTTAAGGGTTTCAAAAGTCAACTCTGCAATCTGTTTGTTCTTCACCTGAACCACCATCTCTGAACGGCAGTCACCGGAGTATTCAAGAAGGGAGCGTAACGTTGGATCATCGGATTCACCGTCCTCCCTATTTTGCTCCAATTGCTCTGGTGGTATCCTGCTGTCACCGGTGCTTGATACATCAGCTTCAATAGCTGCCATTATAGAAAACAAAACCTCAGGTTTATTACTTTATTCATGAGAACGACTCTCAAGATCCAACCAACAGTCCTGGAAACTAGGTCTATCTTTCTTCATGAAGAGTTATGAACTTGACAGTTTCTTATGGCACAACACATGATTTTCAACATGAAAAGTAAAAACGCACTTCACAATACTGACCTAATGCACTTTAACCCATGTAACACTTCGTCTCAAAGAAAAAGAGCAACAACAGAAAAAAGGTGTTTGATTAAAATGGTGGTTCCTCCTATAATCAATTATCATATGTCCAGTTGGTCAAGTTTCAATAAAGAATTCTACTTGGAGATGTTGAGCTAATAGAGCGAAATGATGACTGGAACCAAAAGTAGAGCAAGACAAAACATTTGAAAAGACGTACCTGCCAGTACATGAATGTCTGTATAAAGTTGCGTTGCCATCTGCAGTGAGTAAAATGACAGTTTTGATCAGATAAGTGAAAACGAGGAAATAAACTCATAAGATTCAATTATGAACTCAACTCATTTCGAAGGGTTCTAAACAATTTTTTGACAATAACTAATTATCGCTTCTGAAAGGAAGAAAGAGCGTACGAGAGCAGAGAGATAATCAGAAGGAAGCCAATGGCTATCTCAGCTTGCGATGAGAGGATGTTGAGGGTAGTTGTGTTTGACTCCACCCAAACACAAGGGTCTTCCAAGTACTTCCTGATAACCATTACAAAACAGGACACAGGAGAAAAGAGTCGAGCACATTAAGAATCCACAATGAAAACGAGTACTACAAAAATCAAATACAAGTCTCTCTGGACAAATGAAAAGAATCCACAAATGAAAACGAGTACTACAAAAATCAAACATTCTAATCAGATGGATGTAAACTACCTGTATATGGTGGAGCGAGTGAAGTTACGTCTCAAGAACTTGGCTACTTGTTCAAGTGCTCGACACAAGATGGGAATCAAAGCAACTGCGACAAATAAACTTTCATTAGACTGTTTGAAATGTGAAGGAATTCACAGCAAAAGGAAAACTCAAATCAACTCTTACACTTGAGACAGAGATGTGAAGTGACAAATGTAAGGCAGTAGATGAAATAGATGAAATCCTTTGCTCCCACAATTGACTGAAAATAAACTTGCATCCCTTGCATATTCCATGCCCTTGGCCTCTGCAGATAAACAAAAATCGGCTTACCAAAAGGAAAATTCAACACTGAATAGAGGATCCTAGAGGGTAGAAAAAGGGAGATCACATAGCTTATTACCCCGTAAAGAGAGTACAAGGAATATAGAGAGGAGCACGCAGTTCCCATGAAAGATAGACGATAAGCCCTACTAGAGAGGTTCTTTGGAACTAGAGGTAACACTGCCAGCACAGCAATAACGAAAACCTGCAAAAGATGAAATAGATTAAGAGACTAGACTAAACACCGGAAAAAAATAGTAAGGTGAAGTATGCCAGACTAAACGCATTTGTCTTCAGTAGTTCATCTTCATATCTGACTATAACAAGCACATCAAGACATGAAAACAAAAAAGACCGACGACAGTGCACCATACAACATCTAATAAATGTCCTTTTCAAGAACTAAATATACGAAAAATCTAGACTTTTGATTTTAAAAAGAAGGTACAGAGAAGAAGGTGAAGTGAAAAGCACACTCAGGATAAAATATTTTTAATGTGAACCACTGAAGAGAACAAGAAACATCAATAGGGGAAGCATTATATTTACCCAAGCATTGACAGAGAAGTGAATAGTCTGCTGATCCCAGCGCACTGAACTTGGGCTTGCACCAGTCGTAGCAGACGGCGCAGTACTACGAGGAACCGATCCTGATGCATACAGAGTTCAGTGAGTAAGAAGAAAGGTCATCATCTCATATATAAGGATAAACTAAATTCAAATGTTCACCAGAGTTCCGTGAACGAGCTTGTTGTTCATTTGCATTAGTAGCAGTTGCAGGAGTAGCAGATGGTCTTGCAGATGAATTCGAGGACATAGGCTCCACAACAAGATCAGGATCCTAACAACAACAAAAAGCAAAGATTTTTAACATCTAAACTTCAAAATGGTTAAACCTATAATATCTCAAAAGTTCGCAAAAAATCTCCAAATCAAGCTCGAGATCAGAGAGTGTGAAGAAGAAGTTAAAACTAAAATTCAAAAGAGGGGAAGAAGGTGAAACTAGGGACCATGTAGCGTTGGTAGAATTTGCGCTTGTAGTGGTCGACAACCTCGGGGCGAGAAGCCATGTGAGGAGGGATCAGGATATTCGACCAGTAATCCGTCCACCGAGCGTCGTTATCGTAGTCGTATGCTGCCGCCGCTATCTTCTTCACTCGCTGGGGATCATCGCCGCCGCCTTCCGCCATCGATGCGATCGCTTCTTCAACTCCGATAGATTCGATTCGATTCGACCTTTCTGGGTTTTATTTGGTCCAGTTTTCTTTTTGCAAAGGGGAATCTTTGAAATACGACGCCGTTTACGATAAAATGATTTTAAATGCGTTGACTTAAAGAAATAAAATTTCATTTATGTGTGGTTCTTTTCAATTCATGCAGCTAATCCTATATATATACTGTATATAAACTTATTTATTTTTTTGCTAAAGTGAAAATAACGATTTCGAGTTAAATTAAATGCACTTGCAAAAGTGGTTAAATTATATGTCATGTTGGTAATTAAATATAAGTATATAGATCAATCTATTGGATAATTAGTCAACTGAAAATTATTGAGTTCAGTTATTTTCTGATATATTACTTAGATATATGGTCATGGTTTTAACGAATCGATCAGTGCAGACTGTACATTGGCAAACTATCTATAGATATACAGATCAATTTATATGCGGGCGAGTTTGCCAATGTCAATTTGCACGAATTGATTCACTGGAATCACGTATCTAAGTAACATATCAAAAAATAAAATTTAGTAACTTGTAATTGATTGATTAGTCAATGATTTGATTTATATACTTATATTTAAGGCATATAATGTAGCATCTGCTGCACCGTTTGTTTGTAGCAATTCTCCAAAAATCTTTCGTTTCTCCGCTTGTAACTAAAGTCAAATAGGATCACAACTAAATATGTATTAGGTAATGGTTCATAATGGAGAAGTTGGGTCGGTATCCTGTAGGGCTGTGAACCTGAGATTTATAGGACGGGTAGGTCCACGAAACATTGTTACATACAGTTTCTTTTTTCAGGAAATTTTCAAAACGGGGATTTGGATAAGTTTAGTGCTTTTGATAAGAGCAGGTGCAACGGCTTAACGTTATC
>NW_026616925.1:0-20664 GCF_000801105.2 Raphanus sativus | reverse complement strand
AAAACAACGGAAGTCCTGGAAACGGCCCGAAAGGGACCAAACACGATCGGACAGTCCGTTTACGATTATCTGAGATAGATACGACGATTTACATTTATCTTCACATAGAAAACAAAGATAAATGCTAATTTCGGAAGAGATAAATGTTAAGTTTCCCGATGGAAAGCCGACGAAAATGGAAAGAAGCCCGCCTGCGGCCCAGAAGGAAATAGACGACGTCATAGGAAGGAGTATATAAAGGAGCTTGGGGAGAGGAAGAAAGGGCAGAGCAAAAGTCTCAAGAGAGAGCAAATCCGAAACTTAGGGACTTAGAGAATTCCTGCTAGCTTAGGACTTAGGAGTTAGACTAGCGGAGCAAAGCTTAGAACGTTTTGTCTCCTTTATTTCCGTCGTTTTTCGCTTCAGCGTTTCTCTACTTCCCTTTTTCGGAAGAATATTGTACCATCTATTCAATAAAAAGCCTTAGTGCAATTTTTCCGCTACGTTGCTTTATTCTATCAATTTCGTTTGGTTATCGCAGAGAATCCGAGCCTTCAGGGAAAACTAGGTTTACTTAGTTTTCCTCCGATTAACTTAACTAAAATCGACAGTGCGAATTTCGGTTCCCACAGTTTGGCGCTAGAAGGAGGGGGGGGTCGGATTCTCTTACTCAAAAACCTACGATTGATAACAACAGCATGGCCACATCACCTGTCCGCAACATCGTGTCATTCGGGAATAGAGCAACGGCTGGTCAAGCCAAACCTCACGACGAACTCCTCGTTATCAGACTAACGATCCAGGACATCGACGTAGCGAGAATATTGGTCGACACCGGATGCTCGACAAATATTATATATAAAAACACCCTCGAGAGGATGGGAATCGACCTAAACGCTATCACGGACGATCCCAATCCGATAATCGGACTCTCAGGAAACATCACAATGACCCTCGGCTCGATCGATCTCTCGGTCAAAGCCGGGAGCGTCACAAAGACGGTGGAATTTTTGGTAGTCGACGGTCCAGCAGCATATAACGCCATCGTCGGGACTCCGTGGTTAAATTCCATGCGAGCGATCCCCTCGACTTTCCATCTGTGCCTCAAATTTCCGACCCTCTCCGGAGTGGAAACAATACAAGGAGATCGTAAAGCGCCGCAAGTCTGCTTGGCCACTGGGTTAAAACGGAAAAACTCCGAGCCCGAGATTAAACCAAAAAAGCAAGCAACCCACGAACCAGCATCGCAGGACCCTCCAGAAATCTTCTGGCAATCGCAAAGAGCTGAGGTCCTAGAAGGGAAACGTGAGCCCACTTGCGAACCGGTAATTTCGGTCTGCCTCGACGAGACTAACCCAGAGCGGTGCGTGGAGATTGGAGCCAATCTCCGCGTTCCGTTGAAAGCAGAACTTATCGCGTGTCTCAAGAAGAACATAACATGTCACGAACTCAACATCGATCCAACTCATAAACCCGTAAAACAAAAGAGGCGAAAGCTAGGCCCCGAATGGGCGACTGCGGTTAATGAGGAAGTCGAAAGACTCCTCAAAGTTGGGTCAATAACAGAAGTAAAATATCCCGACTGGCTCGCCAATCCCGTCGTCGTCAAGAAGAAGAACGGGAAATGGCGAGTGTGCGTCGACTTTACCGATCTCAACAAAGCGTGCCCGAAGGATTGTTTTCCGCTTCCGCACATCGACCGTCTGGTCGAGGCAACTGCAGGAAACAAACTCCTATCGTTCATGGACGCGTTCTCCGGTTACAATCAAATCATGATGAATCCCGAAGACCGCGAGAAGACAGCATTCATTACCGACCGAGGAACCTATTGCTACAAAGTAATGCCTTTCGGTCTTAAGAACGCCGGTGCCACGTATCAGCGACTCGTCAATCGGATGTTTGCCGAGCAACTCGGAAAAACCATGGAGGTGTATATCGACGATATGTTGGTAAAATCTCTTGACGAACGCGACCACGTAGTCCACCTGGAGGAATGCTTTGAGAGATTGAACCAGCACAACATGAAACTCAATCCAGCAAAATGCAGATTCGCCGTGGCGTCGGGAGAATTTCTCGGTTACCTCGTAACATTCCGCAGAATAGAGGCCAATCCGAAACAAATCAACGCACTGATAGAAATGGCCTCCCCGAGAACCAAGCGGGAAGTCCAGAGGCTGACCGGACGAGTCGCGGCCTTAAACCGATTCATCTCGCGCTCCACGGATAAGTGTCTCCCTTTCTACGAAACCTTAAAGGGGAACAAAAAGTTCGAGTGGTCAGAGGATTGCGAGAAAGCTTTCCAACAGCTGAAGCAGTATCTGGCCACCCCTCCTATCCTCGCAAAACCCGTAGTCGGAGAGCCTTTGTTCCTCTACATCGCAGTATCCGCATCAGCAGTCAGTGGCGTCCTGATTCAAGAAGAATTCGGAAAACAGAAACCGGTCTGCTACATTAGTAAAACATTACTAGATGCCGAAACTCGGTATCCGCTAATGGAAAAATTGGCACTCGCTGTCATAACTTCGGCAAGAAAACTTAGGCCGTATTTCCAATCTCATACCATCGTGGTGCTTACCACTTTTCCGTTACGGACGATTCTACACAGTCCAAGCCAGTCTGGTAGACTCGCGAAGTGGGCGATTGAACTAAGCGAGTACGATAAATATCGTCCAAAAACCTGCACGAAATCGCAGGTACTCGCGGACTTCTTGGTAGAATTACCCACGACGGACTTAACTAACGAGGATCCTGGGTCAACATGGGATCTCCATGTCGATGGATCTTCGACCAAGCAAGGATCTGGAATCGGGATCTGACTCACTTCGCCGACAGGAGAAATCCTCGAGCAATCATTCCGCTTGGATTTTCATGCATCGAACAACGAAGCAGAATATGAGGCGCTTAATTGCGGGCCTACGACTGGCCCAGGGGCTGAAGATTTGAAACATTCACGCTTACTGCGACTCTCAGTTAGTCGCAAACCAGTTCAGCGGAGAATACGAAGCAAGGGATGAAAGGATGAACGCATATCTGAAGGTCGTCCAAGACTTGGCCCACGATTTTCAGCAATTTGCGCTAACCAGGATTCCACGCTCGGAAAACGTCCAAGCTGACGCTTTAGCCGCTCTCGCCTCAAGCTCGGATCCAGGGCTTAAGAGAATAATTCCCGTCGAATTCATAGAGCATCCAAGCATCGGACCGCCGGTAATCGCCAACCTGATCAGAACACAGATCGAAGGCGCGGAAGAAAACGAAGATCAACCGGAAGACGACGCAGACCAAACAGACTATGGCTGCGACACTCCCTGGTTAGAACCTATCAAAGCCTACATCGTAGATGGTACCCTACCCGCGGAGAAATGTGCAGCCCGGAAAATAAAAATCCAGGCAGCACGATACGTAACCGTGGAAGGCGAAATCTACAAATGGCGATTCTCCGGACCTCTCATGACTTGCGCGGAAGGAGAAAAGGCGAGAAAAATCATGGAAGAGGTTCATTCCGGATCGTGCGGAAACCACTCCGGCGGAAGGTCTCTCGCAACAAAAATAAAACGCCACGGATTCTACTGGCCAACTATGATAAAGGATTGCGAGAAGTTCGCTCGGAAATGCGAGAAGTGTCAGCGGCACGCCCCGACAATTCATCAGCCCGCTGAAATCCTCTCTTCTATCTCATCTCCGTACCCTTTCATGCGATGGTCGATGGACATCGTCGGACCGCTGCACAAATCAAAACAAAAACGTTTCCTGCTGGTCCTCACAGATTTCTTTTCGAAATGGGTGGAAGCAGAATCCTACGCAAGTATCAAAGACGTGCAAGTCGAGAACTTCGTCTGGAAAAACATCATAACCAGACACGGTGTCCCATACGAAATCGTAACGGACAACGGGTCTCAGTTTATTTCCACTCGATTCGAGGCATTCTGCGAAAAATGGAAAATACGACTTAACAAGTCTACTCCCTGATACCCGCAGTGCAACGGACATGCTGAAACCATAAACAAAACCGTCCTAGACGGATTGAAAAAATGCTTAGAAGCCAAAAAGGGACGATGGGCAGAAGAACTCGAAGGGGTCCTTTGGTCTCATCGAACCACTCCAAGACGAGCAACGGGGGAAACTCCGTTCGCTCTCGTTTATGGAGCAGAATGCATGATTCCGGCGGAAGTAGAATTCCCCGGCGTACGGGGGAGATTTCTTCCCGAACGGGAAGACCTGAACAATGCCATGCTGCTGGATAATCTTGACCTCGTCAACGAGCGTCGCGACCAAGCCCTCATCCGAATTCAAAATTACCAGCAGGCCGCCGCAAAATACTACAACGCGAACGTGCGTCATCGAAGATTCAAAGAGGGTGATCTGGTCTTGCGAAAAGTCTTCCAAAACACTGCCGAACGAAACACAGGAAAACTGGGAGCAAACTGGGAAGGACCATACAAAATCATAAAAGTCGTCCGACCAGGTTCGTATCAAATCGCGAACATGCAAGACGTAAAAATCCCGAGAACTTGGAATGCGATGCATCTCAAGAAATACTACCACTAGATCGTAAACGTGGACAACAGAACTACGAGATGGCTTGATCCTCGAAAGAGGTATGTAGGCAACTCGCCAACCGGTGGGTTCAGCTATCCCCCCGATTTAAAAGGGGGGAGTGGGGTGCGTACACCCGCTCGCTCCCACAATTTTCGAAAAAACTGAACTTTCGAAAACTTTCCGCAAATCAATTCGCCTAACGGCCTCAACAATGGATCCAGTATCCACCAATAAATCATAAACTATCGCCCGGAAACATTCCGCGATTTCTAAAAAGCCCGTAGTCCCTTATGGCATAAGAAAAACAAACTTCAAAGCACTGCGAGACGTTGCTTCGTGCCTGAACATTCGTTTTTTGATTAAAACCTTCATACGCCTTCTAAAACGGCATCATATTGTTGTTGCTGATCACAACAAACGAACTCTAACGTCCTAAACAGACAAGCCACCTAAGGGTAGGCTCTTTTACATCCGACAAGGATCCTATAGCGCGCTATACAAAAAATCCAAATTTGGTTCAGCACTTCGTAAAGGAAGTAGCTCGATCGGTGCCAATACAAATCATATAAGCCGATACCACTTCGCGGATTTTAAAATGGTACGAATCAGGTTAAATTCACGAACAGGCAAAACGAAAGCCGATTTGTCATCGCACAGCCTCAGTCTGAGAGTAAACCTAGGTCTTGCCCTAAACCCAGCCTTGCTGGTATCTTAAACATCTCATAGGCAAAGCGTCAACGACGCGAGATCCCAAAACTTGTCTCTTCACTCAAGTCTGTACGTTTCCACGAATTTTCGCGTAAATCGTAAACCGCAGGAAAATCTCGCTTTGTACAAACTACAGATACGGTGATCGTCAGGGAGGCAGGAATGAGACGACAACTCACACCCTGCCCCTCTAACTTTGATAAACAGAAGTTCTAAACGCAAAATATTTTATAAACGCGTACCGCGAATTCAATACAACGCTCTAAAAAGGGCAGGGATTCAAAGCCACCAACGGCCAGTCCCGAAATCATACATGATGGCCAACCAACGGCCGAGATACAATCAAAATAAAAATCCCCTCAGGAATTGATCAACCTAGGCGTCCTCCGGAACACCGCCTTCATTCTCCGACTCACCCGAAGTAGGAACAGCCTCGCCGTCGCCCTCGCCGACCTCCTCACCGCCCTTATCCGCAACAATTCCAGCGTCCTGGACTTCTGGAATTTCTGAACTCGGGACCAGGGCATCCGAGGATGACGGGCCGGCGAGCTCCGTCGCAGTACAAGCTCCCATCTCCTCAAAACGCTGAATCCGCCTCTTAAGACGTCGAACTTCCGAGGACTTGCTCTTCTTCTCCTCCTTCGCCTTGAGCAGCGAGCTCACAGTCTTTCCCAGATCACGCTCGAGATCGCTGATCCTAGCTTCAAGCGTCAACGTATGGGCAGCATGAGTGCTCTCAATCGATTGAAGCACAGCCTCGGTACGCTTCAAAGTTTCCCGCGATGAATCCAGCTCCTTGGACAAACGTGTGACCTCCAGTCCGCAATCGCCAAGCATCCCGTCGATCAACGACACAAACTGGTCACACGATAGAAGGTGAGAATCAAGGAGTCAACAAAAGAAAAGGGTTTTAGCGAAATACCTTGGAGCGATGTTGCGATAGTTTCACCGAAACCTCGCCTTCCTCACTCTTAGTGCACCTTTTCCTCTTCGCTGATCCGGCAGCCCCAGTTCTTGAACGTCCCTTCGATGGTGGAACAGCGTTGGACGCGGGAAGTCCCAAGACGATCTCTGATAGAACCAAAATCGGGATCACTCTTTCGGTAAGGTTGATATGGACTCTGATCCGGAAGGATAGAGAACTGGTGGGATGAATGGTGACACAATGGGATGCGGAAAGGCCCAATGATACTACCAGACTTCAGTTGTTGCCGGATGTGACGCACCGGTCCAACAAAGGAAGGATCGAGACTTGGAGATAACCTCACCAAGAAACTAAGAAATGTTTAACCAAGAACAAAGAGAGAAAAATCTCAAAAGAAAGGAAAATCGATGTGATTTTTATTCATGGGATCCTCACATATTTATAAGGTTTGTGAGTCAAAGATACATAAAGAAATATGTGGGGAAAGACAACATTGAAAATAGAAATGATGAAAACAAGACATAGAAAATATAAAAATTGACCAAGACCAGTCAAAGTTCGGAAATTGATGAAGACTTGGCAAGGTTCATTGACTGTCCAGGTTCATGGAGTGTCCAGGTTCATGCAGTGATGATCAGGTGGTGCACACCATGCTGGGAAGGATATGGACACACGCGGGATGATCCACACATGTCTGAAATCGCGAGAACTAACATCACCTGATTTGTACATGGCATAACTCCCTCATCTGAACTACGTTTGATCTGATTCTTCTTCGAGGAGTTCCATAATTGAGTTGAGCACATTCTCCAAGTTGTTTCACGCGAAGAAACATCATGGTTTAGAAGATATGCTTCGAACAATGAACGTATGTCTGTGTTGCTTCTCGGGTGGTTTGATGATCGAACCAGCTTGGGAGATTGAACCAACTTGCTCAGCTCGTCCATGATAGTGTCAGTCCATCTGACTTGAGTATTCAGCTCATCCAAGATTGCATAGATAATAAGGGAATTGGCATAATCTGATGAGAAAACCTCGACTAGGTCTAACTGGTCGACAAGGTCACCATCTTGGGCCGTGTCCATAAACCAAGCAGGACGGTGCTGGATTTTGGGTGCATCATACTCTCCCTCTTCAAAAGGATTTGTCCTCAAATCCATTTTACCTGTATCAAAAGGAAATAAATCAGATTCAAAGGAATTAAAGTTCAAGGAAAATTCAGTGAATGAAAAGTTTGGACAGAAACTTCCTTGGTGGTTTGAACTCGTTTCCCACAAGTAATTCCAAGTCCTTTGGCATCCATCATTGCTTGCTCTCCTTAGAAACTGATCATGCTTATCCTGTTCATTCAAAACAACTAGAGAAACCACATCACATCTGCGAAAGAAATAATCAAAGGGTTTCTCTATCCTTAAGACATCATAAACAGGATCAAAGCTCTTAGGAAAATTATCAAGAACGTGGGCAAGCAGCAAACAATCAAAA
The DNA here is from genome assembly GCF_000801105.2 of Raphanus sativus. NCBI lineage: Eukaryota > Viridiplantae > Streptophyta > Magnoliopsida > Brassicales > Brassicaceae > Raphanus > Raphanus sativus. The sequence goes on along the minus strand of NW_026616925.1, from coordinate 13,031 downwards.
TGATCACCAAAAATTGGTTTCTCAAGTTCAAAATTTGGCCAAGGTGTCAAACTGATAGGAAAAGCAAGAGACAATGCCAAATTTAAAAGATTTTCTTCATGAACGAAATCAAAATGATCTTTTTGCCTAAGAAATTTAGGTTCATGCTTGTTCCTACACCAAATCTCTTTCAAAGCACAGCTTAATGAAAGCAATTCATGAAAAGGTTTAAGCAAAACGTTTTTCAACCAAGTAAAAATGTGTTTTTGCTTAGAAATTCTCGGTTTCAAAACATTTTCATGAAGAGTAGAGACAATCAACCCATAATCCTTACAGTGCTTTTGGTTTGGACAGGTAGTTGACTGAGGAAACACCTCTGGTTCATGGAGGATCGGTTTTGGCTCAGGTCGTTCCCTTCTTGGGCATGAATCTCCTTTAGAAATCTTGTACTCGCGGATAGATGGGCTGGAGAACCTCCGGTTTGAAAAATTCATATCTCCTTCATCCGCGAAGCTTGTTAACTGATTCCAAGCGTCAGAGAATCCTTGGTGAGTTCGCCTTCCAGGAAAATTGGTTTCATGACAAAAGACCTTCTGAAAGTCGAGATACCCTTCGTGGACTGAACCTCTGTCGCTGGCATCTCCAAGGTAGCCGGTTTGGACAACGATGCTTCTCCAAAACTCAGGCTGTTTGGCACGATCAATGCTTTCATTCAGAGGCTGAACCTGTCTTTCCTGGATACTCAAAACAAACACTAAAAGACCAGGATCAAATGTGCAAGAGAGATACTTGTTCAAATCAAACATCAAAATATATTTTCCAAGAACAAGAAGCACACATTTCAGCCTTTCAAGATGATCATCAAAATAGATGTTACAGACCAGAATTTTCTCAAGACATGCAAAAATATTAGACATTTTCAGAAAGTGCATATCCTGCTCAACATCTGAACACACAAGCTTAAGTTCAGATTGAGAAACATTTGTCAAAGACTTAAGAGACTTATCAAAGAATGTGTTGTAAACCAAAATATCATTAAGGCTCAAAACAACACATTGATCACGAGATGATCTCAAAAGATGCCAAGGTTTATCAGTTTCAAAACACACAAGATCAGGCTGCAAAACATAATCACAAGAATTCAGATCACAAAAATCATTTTCAGTTCTAAGTGATTCATGTTCCAGCAACTTCTTAACCAAAATTCCGTCCAAGGCACAAGAGGATGCAAATAAATTATCAGTAATCAGTGCATGAATATAAGAACTCAGATCAAAGTCATTTCCTTTGAAAACAAACGAATCAAAAGAGTTTCTAGCACAGAAATCAGTTTGTTGCAAACTATGATCAAATGACTTTTCAAGAGAATGAAAACCTTTGTTGTGTTCCAAGAACTGATCAAAGCTCAAAATAATTCCAGAATTGATGCCATTGACATTTTGAAAACATTGTTGATCAAGAAGTTCATCAGGTTTAAAATTTTCAAAAGAATTAATTATGTTTTCAAAAACAGATTTTGAAACACAAAATTCTTTCATCTTGTCAAGACCAAAACGAGTCACATCATGAGAACTGATCTTGACAAACATTTCAGGCAGAGAATTAAGCAAATCAGAGTTCTCACAGTGCTTTTGAAAATCCGGAGACAAAGGGGGAGGAGATGTGCCGGGATCAAAGCATAGATGACTCTCCATAGCGATGGATGTGATGCTTGTTGCTTCCTCATCAAAGACTGGACCAAGTTCGTCCTCCTCATCAAAGATAGGACCTAGATCATCATCAAAAGGTGTCCTAGTGCCAGGAAGTCGTCCATGATGTGGATGGTTGAATGGCTCTTCCTCAAAATCCTGTGAACTAAAACAAGACTGCTCGGAAGTTCCGGCTCAAAACAGGTTAGTCCATCATCAATCATAAATTCAGATTTTGGAGAAGGAAGATCACATATATCCTCACAGGTGATCAAACTTCCAATTAGATCTTCATCAGATTCATCATAAATGGGTAAAGAATCTGAAAAATCTTTAAGCTTTTCAAAATAGTTTTCAGATTCACCTTGAGTTTTCTCACTGATGAACAAGGATGGCTCAGCTACAGGTGCACGTGTGGATGTGCTCTTCTTGTGGCTCTTGCTGACGTCCTTGAGGGCTTGCATCATTCCCTTCTCAAAGTTGTCACAGATCTCTTGGACATCAAACTGAAAGGATCGCCTCTTTGGATCAGCCACATCTTTAACCTTTTCTTTGCACCTTTGGTTTGGCTTTTCCTGCACACTAACAAACTCATCAAAATTGTTCAAAGAATATTTAAATGGAGTTTGAGAGACAGATGGTCGTGGGGAGTTCTTCTTGCTACTTTGCCTTAGAAGACCAAACATCTTAACCTGAAAATCTCAACACAAAAGTTAGTAGATAAAATTCCTCACTCTCTCAAGTGTTTAATCTTACCCACTCAAGTGTTTTCTCTCAGATTTTATGGTGATCACACAAGTTTCTTCTCAAGGTTCTAAGAGAACAGATCAAGAATCCCAATGGACAATCCAAGCAAGATCAAAGTGTTTAAGATAGAAAGATAAGAGATTTAAAAGGGGAACCTGCCTTAACCACCTCAAAGGCCGGATTTCTCTTCGGCCAGCAGGCTTTCTCTTCCACCACCACACCACAAACAAACAAACTCTGAAACTTTTTTTTTCTTTTTATATAATCTTTTCTTTTTTTTTTGTTTTTTAATGCATAGACTTAGATCTTATTTTTTTTATGGGGGTAATGAGGGGCCCGGATTCAAGATAGAAAGATGAAGAAGTGTTTAGAAGAAATGGAGAGATGAGAAAAATGGATAGAAATAGAGTTACCGGAAGAGTGGCTCTGATACCACTTGATAGAACCAAAATCGGGATCACTCTTTCGGTAAGGTTGATATGGACTCTGATCCGGAAGGATAGAGAACTGGTGGGATGAATGGTGACACAATGGGATGCGGAAAGGCCCAATGATACTACCAGACTTCAGTTGTTGCCGGATGTGACGCACCGGTCCAACAAAGGAAGGATCGAGACTTGGAGATAACCTCACCAAGAAACTAAGAAATGTTCAACCAAGAACAAAGAGAGAAAAATCTCAAAAGAAAGGAAAAATCGATGTGATTTATTCATGGGATCCTCACATATTTATAAGGTTTGTGAGTCAAAGATACATAAAGAATATGTGGGAAAGACAACATTGAAAATAGAAATGATGAAAACAAGACATAAAATATAAAATTGACCAAGACCAGTCAAAGTTCGGAAATTGATGAAGACTTGGCAAGGTTCATTGACTGTCCAGGTTCATGGAGTGTCCAGGTTCATGCAGTGATGATCAGGTCGTGCACACCATGCTGGGAAGGATATGGACACACGCGGGATGATCCACACATGTCTGAAATCGCGAGAACTAACATCACCTGATTTGTACATGGCATAACTCCCTCATCTGAACTACGTTTGATCTGATTCTTCTTCGAGGAGTTCCATAATTGAGTTGAGCACATTCTCCAAGTTGTTTCACGCGAAGAAACATCATGGTTTAGAAGATATGATTCGAACAATGAACGTATGTCTGTGTTGCTTCTCGGGTGGTTTGATGATCGAACCAGCTTGGGAGATTGAACCAACTTGCTCAGCTCGTCCATGATAGTGTCAGTCCATCTGACTTGAGTATTCAGCTCATCCAAGATTGCATAGATGATAAGGGAATTGGCATAATCTGATGAGAAAACCTCGACTAGGTCTAACTGGTCGACAAGGTCACCATCTTGGGCCGTGTCCATAAACCAAGCAGGACGGTATTGGATTTTTGGGTGCATCATACTCTCCCTCTTCAAAAGCACTAGGGCCTGCCACGCTAGACTCCATCTCAGCACGGCGTCGCTCCATCTTGACCTGAAAAGAACTGAACCCCTCAACGAATGCCTGCGTAAGGACAGGAGCATCCTGCGCCGGCAAGGCTTGGTTAGCTTCACTCATTTCGACATCGGAATCTTTCTTTTCATTTAGAGAGGAAGCCATATTTTCTGAAATTTGAGAAGAGGAGAGTGAGTGAAAAATGAGAGGGGGATGGAGTGCTACTTATAAGAAATCAAAGGTGGTAGAGTTTCTCGGAATAAAATATTCCTAGCCAAAAATTTTGATTTTCAAAATCTTCCGCACGCAAAATCGCTCCCGCATCTTGCATGCTGGGGGGCTAACTGTTGGGGTCAAAAACGGTTATCTCGAAATCAACGGCTAAGTCTATTTGTCATACACAAAGTATAAGGAAGAAACGGGAAGCGATCTAAGTTTGGATAGGCCGGACGACAAGGAATCCGCCTTGAAACTTCAAAGAGCCCGTTCTCCCAAACCGTGAGGACCCAGAAAACGATCAACATATCAAATCGAAGCCCTCGTCAAGACGCACGTGCTGGCCGTAGCCGCCGGGCGGCTAGCCCCCGTGCTGGCCGTGGCCGCTGGCGGCTAGCGCCCGTGCTGGCCGTGGCCGCCGGGCGGCTAGCCCCGTGCTGGCCGTGGCCGCCGGCGGCTAGCGCCCTTGCTGGCCGTGGCCGCCGGGCGGCTAGCCCCGTGCTGGCCGTGGCCGCCGCCGGCTAGCGCCCGTGCTGGCCATGGCCGCCGGGCGGCTAGCCGTGTGCTGGCCGTGGCCGCCGGCGGCTAACGCCCGTGCTGGCCGTGGCCCCCGGGCGGCTAGCCCCGTGCTGGCCGTGGCCGCCGGCGGCTAGCGCCCGTGCTGGCCGTGGCCGCCGGGCGGCTAGCCCCGTGCTGGCCGTGGCCGCCGGCGGCTAGCCCCGTGCTGGCCGTGGCCGCCGGCGGCTAGCGCCCGTTCTGGCCATGGCCGCCGGGCGACTAGCCCCGTGCTGGCTCGGGTCGGCGGATGACAAGCTTCCGTGCATAAGTTCTAGGCCCCGGCCGTCTGAAGTCTGTACTTCGAGTCTTTCCCAAGTCCTCGCAGGACGAATCATTGAGATTCCGCGTACGAAACTCCGGTTCTTACTCCAATCTAGGACCGTCAGAAAAACTTCGGAAACTCGTAAGATATCGACAGGAAGGAAGATCTTAAATTCTTCGTACGAAACAGCGATGGTTATCTTAAGACACCACTCGTCTCAACTCTACGAACGAATGAAGAACTTCCGAAGAAATCGTAGAAAACAACAGAAGTCCTGGAAACGGCCCGAAAGGGACCAAACACGATCGGACAATCTGTTTACGATTATCTGAGATAGATACGAAGATTTAGCATTTATCTTCACATAGCAAGATAAATGCTAAATTTCCGGAAGGATAAATGTTAAGTTTCCCGATGGAAGCCGACGAAAATGGAAAGAAGCCCACCTTGCGGCCCAGAAGGAGAATAGACCGTCATAGGAAGGAGTATATAAAGGAGCTTTGGGAGAGGAAGAAAGGCAGAGCAAAAATCTCAGAGAGAGAGCAAATCCGAAACTTAGGGACTTAGAGAATTCCTGCTAGCTTAGGACTTAGGAGTTAGACTAGCGGAGCAAAGTTTAGAACGTTTTGTCTCCTTTATTTCCGTCGTTTTTCGCTTCAGCATTTCTCTACTTCCCTTTTCGGAAGAATATTGTACCATTTATTCAATAAAACGCCTTAGTGCAATTTTTCCACTACGTTGCTTTATTCTATCAATTTCGTTTGGTTATCGCAGAGAATCCGAGCCTTCAGGAAAACTAGGTTTACTTAGTTTTCCTCCGATTAACTTAACTAAAATCGACAGTGCGAATTTCGGTTCCCACAGACAGTCTGTCAAGGTGCGCCACTCCCTTGGCTATAACGGTCACTAGCTTCTTCCCTTAACCTTCTCTTTGGTTAAGTGTATCCGATATCATCCCAACTCTTCTCTTCTCCATTTACCCATTTACCTCAGTAACTTCTCTTTTACCACAGTAACATAAAGTTACTGTAATAGTACTTTCCCAAATAGTAACTTGATCTCTTTCTCCTCTTCTCCTTTACATGTTAACCTCTTCTCTATCTCATCCCCTCATCTCAACACTCCCCCTCAAGCTTGACCATGTGGAACAAGTCAAGCTTGGATTGCCATGAGATCTTCCTCATTAAAAACCTCACTAGAGAAAACCCAATGGGATAAAACTCTAATGAGGGAAAAAGAGTGAAGACCTCACAGCAAAGGGGATCAGCTCTTCCTGCTCAAATCAATGAGGCCTAACCTGATATGGATGGACTCCATTGTCTTCTGCCTCGCAGCCTTGGTGAACACATCAGCTAGCTGATCTTCACTTCTGGTGTAACATGGTAAGATAACTCCAAGCACAATCATCTGCCTGACCTTGTGACAATCAACCTCTATATGCTTGGTCCTCTCATGGACCACTGAGTTGGATGCAATGTGAATGGCTGCTTGGTTATCACAATGCATAGTCATTGGTGTAGCTTGATCAATCTCTAAATGCTTCAGAATCCCCTTGATCCATACAAGCTCATTGGTTAGCTTCAGCATGGCTCTGTACTCGGCTTCAGCACTAGAGCATGAGACCACCTTCTGCTTCTTACTCTTCCAAGTAACCAAGTTCCCACCAATGAAAGTACAGTAGCCAGTGGTTGATCTTCTATCAGCTCTATCTCCTGCCCAATCAGCATCACAATAGCCCACCACTTCTGTACTCTTGTTGCAACCCATCCATACACCAAGACCTTGTGTACCATTCAGATACATCAACAGCCTCTCCACCATCCGCCAATGATGCTCCTTTGGAGCTTGCATATGCTGGCTTACCTGGTTCACAGCAAAACATATATCAGGCCGAGTGATTGTCAAATAGATTAACTTACCAACAAGCTTTCTATAAAGCTTTGGATCATGGAAGAGCTTGCTATCTTCAATCTCCCCCTCACGTGGACCTTGTACCCATCCTCCATGGGCATCTTAGCCACCTTGCCTCCATATGCACCTGCATCTTTCAAGAGATCAAGTGTATATTTCCTTTGAGAGATAAACAACCCTTCCTTGGCTCTACACAACTCAATACCAAGGGAGTACTTCATCTCTCCTAAGTCTTTAATGTCAAAAACAGATTTGAGAAACTCCTTAGTTGCCTTGATACCTGTTTTATCAGAACCAGTAATGATAATATCATCTACATACACAAGGATTACAATGATACCTGAGGGTGAAACCAATGTGAAGAGAGTATGATCAAGTTCTGACTTCCTGAAGCCTCTACCATTCAAGGTTGTGCTCAGTTTGTGGTACCAAGCTCTAGGAGATTGCTTGAGACCATAGATTGCTTTCTTTAATCTCAAGACATTTCCCTTTTTCACTAGATGCTCAAGACCAGGAGGTGGCAACATGTATACTTCATCTTCTAGCTCTCCTTGTAGGAAAGCATTCTTGACATCCATTTGCCAAAGATCCCACTCAAGGTTCACTGCCAATGATAAAACAACTCGGATTGTATGGAGTTTAGCCACTGGTGCAAATGTATCAATGTAGTCCTCTCCATATGTTTGAGTGAACCCTCTTGCCACCAATCTTGTCTTGCGCCTATCTATCTTTCCATTTGGTAGATACTTGATAGTAAAGATCCACCTACTAGACACAGCCCTCTTTCCCTTTGGCAAAGCACTCTCATACCATGTATCATTCTTGATCATAGCATCTGCTTCAGCATTAACTGAGTCTCTCCACTCTTGTATAAGCATTGCTTCTTCATAGCTTCTTGGAACATAACTCTCATCCAAGCTCACTTGAAAGGCACAATGCTCTTCTGGATATTGAGCAAAGGAACACACAGCTTGAGAAGGATGCTCCACAGCCTGGGCATTGTAGTACACTCTCGTGTTTACCCAGTTGGAAGCATCCCTCTTAACTCTTGTGCTCCTTCTCAAGGCTGGTGCTGGAACCTCTTGTACTACTGGCTCGGCTTGCTCTTGTTCTTGTACACTGTCTTGCACCACTGGTTCAGATACTTCCCCAATTTCTTCACTAGCTGTTGGCTGACTTTCTTCAGCTCCATCACTAGCTACCACACATTGATCATGAGAACCACCCAAGCTCTCTTCTCCACTTGAACTCTCTCCCCCCACATGATCAAGGTTGGGAGCCGACTGATCCACTGCTTGATCTCTTGGTGGTGTTCTTGTTGTAGTTCTAGGAGACTGATCCTGGGACATGTTGATTCCAAGTCCCTCTAAGATGGTTCTCAATGTAGAAGCTCTATCCGAGGTAAGATCCTTCAGATCTTCCTGATTCTGCTCCTCATAGTAACCTCTTTCTTCTATGAACTTCACTTCTCTTGATACTGACATTCTTCTTGTATCAGGATCATAGCACTTGTATCCCTTTTGTGTGTGGGAATATCCCACAAACATTGCCTTCTTACTTCTAGCTTCCAGCTTGTTTCTCATCTCACTAGGCACCATCACATAACACAAACATCCAAACACTCTCATATGCTCCAAGGTAGGTTTGTATTGGTTCAATACCTCAAATGGAGCTTGCCCTTTCAAGACTAGTATAGGAGTTCGGTTGATCAAGTAACAAGCTGTGACCACAGCATCACTCCAAAATCTCTTAGGCACCTTAGACTGAAGCATCATAGTCCTTGCCACCTCCATGAGGTGTCGATTCTTCCTCTCAGCTACACCATTCTGTTGTGTTGTATAGGGACAACTTGTTTGATGCAAGATTCCGTGGGAAGATAGGTGTTGCTTGAAAGCATGTCCAGTGTACTCTCCACCATTATAAGACCTGAAAATTTTGATCTTGGCATGATATTGGTTAGTCACATAGCTTGAAAAATTTTAAATGCATCAAGCACCCTATCTTTGGTTGGAATAAGAGTTAGCCAGGTGTATTTGTATTTTTCATCAATGAAAGAGACATAATACTTATGAGAATCTCTAGACAAGCAATGAGCAGTCCAAACATCAGAATGAATAAGATCAAAACATTTCTCATAAACAGTAGAAGAGTTTGGAAAAACAGTTTTACAATGCTTGCTTAAAATACAAGCTTCACAATCATTATTGTCAAAAGAAACACTTGGCAACATCAGTTTAAAAGCCTTATTATGAGGGTGTCCTAGTCTAGCATGCCACAATGCATTTTTACTCAAACCAGAAGCAGAAACAGTAGTAAACGAGCAGCTATAGTTGGAAACAGGAGCAAGATCTTCAAGTAAATACAAGTCACCCTTGGTCACTCCTTTTCCAATCATCTTGCTGCTTTTAATATCCTGAAACTTCACATCATCAGGGCTAAAGATAACATTACATTGCAAATCAGTAGCACATTTCTTAACAGATAAAAGATTTGAAGCAAAATCAGGCATATAAAGAGCTTGAGACTCTTTATCAAACAGCTTGAGACTTCCTATTCCTTTAATAGGAATCCTATCACCATTAGCAATCATCACATGACCAGAATGAGGGAGAATGTTCTTAATCAACCTAGTGTCACTTATCATGTGATGAGATGCACCAGAATCAACTATCAATGGTTTTGATGCACAAGACTTAGCAATGAGAGCAAGAATACTAGATGGATTGAAAGAATAAATATGATCAGTCCTAGCAAGACTAGCAATACTAGAAACACCATGATGCATATTCCTTAATCTATCAACCATACTATCAATGCTGCTCATTTCCACAAGATTATCTACCATCCTAGCACCAAACGAATACCCAAGGTTATTACCAAAGTTACCATGATCCTTGAAGTGTTTTATGATTGCATCAAGGTCGGATTTCTTGATGTAATCATCACAAGGGTTGTTGCGGATGATAGGAGCACCAGATTAAGCCACCAGGGACTTGCCATCACCCCCAGTATCTTGCATTGTCACTTCCTGACCTTTGCTAGTACCAGCTCCACTCGATCTTCAACTTGAACCATCAGACATGTGAGCCCTTGCTTCTCTATCTTTCATGAACTTAGCCGGCTTCAAGTGTGGATGGAGAATCCAGCAGTTACTCTTCTTGTGCCCATGCTTCTTACAATGATCACAACTCCCATTGAACTTCTCATACTTCCCTTGTGTTGCTTTGTTGGCTTGTGGGACTTCTCCATGCTCACCTTGAGAGGCATGATTCGCCAAGGATAGTTCTCCCTTCATCCCAAACAAGCCAATGGAGCCCTGCTCCTTTTGAATCCGAGAGCACACTTCCTCCAAGTCAGGAAGATCATCATCTCTTAACATGTGCTGGATGAGACCATTGTATGCCGGGTTCAGTGTTAACAACAATCCGAAGACCTTGTCTTGTTCCCTCCTCTTTTTAAGCTCCTCAGCATCTGTAGTGGTCGGCCTTAGCATCTCTAGTTTGGACCATAGAGTTCTAAACCTTCCGAGATGTTTAGTGAACTCCATGTCTTCTTGTGTAAGGCCATTGATCGCATGCTTCACTTCAAAGACTCTACTGAGGTTTGAAGTGTTCCCATAAACCTTTTTCAAGGTATCCCATAGCTCCTTAGCTGACTCACAGTAGCTATAAGCATCCAAGATAGCTGGTTCCAATGAAGCGTGCAAGACTGACATCACAAGCATGTCCTCTTGCTCCCACTTCTCTACATCATCACTTGAGACTTCTTCCTTGTCACAAGCATGTTCCCCGAGCTTTGGAGCTTCACCCTTGGTGATATGACTCCACAAACCCTTGCAACCCCCTGTGGTTCTTACCATCCGAGACCACACAAGATAGTTGGTTCCCTTGAACACAACCGCAACTTTCATATGCATACTTCCTGCCATGTCTTAACCAAAAACCACCCTAGTGTTCTTACTCTTCACACACTAAGCTTTCTCAAACACCACACAAGTTTATATCTTGCTAAAGACACAAACTTGAACCGCCAAAGACTAAAGCAAACAACTTTCCACACCTAGCTACCCGATTGTACCTTCTTCAAAGATATCAAACTTGAACCGAGTAAACTTAGCTTGTACTGACTGGAACTGATCTTGAGCTTGAGTCTTCACACCACGAACGTAGACAACACAGTTCTCTAGCTTCAACGAACCGGAGAGATCAAGTTTTAAGCTTGAGGATCTTCAAATAACCCGGAAAGAAAGAACTTTGAAGAACAGCAGCAAGAACACCAAGAACACCAAGTTTCTCTTTGGATCTTCACTAAGGAATCACCAAAGAGTTCACACGAACTCAGATTGCCTTCAACCTGGCTCTGATACCATATTATTTTATATAATCTGAGTGTTGATGAAGATTAAAGAAGATTGAAAGAGATTAAGAGACTGAAATGTCAAGAAATGATTCTTAGATTTAATAGTGAATACCAAGACTAGAGAGAGAGAGACATAACTTGCTTAGATTAATAATGAGAGTGAGATTACAAATATATAGTGAGAGACTAACAAGGGTTTCGACAAGTAAAGAGAGTCTAAGCACTATTCTAAGCATGTAGAGTCAAGAGGAGAGTAGGCGCCTCATTTGAAATACTTGGACCATATGCTTCACATGCTTGATGCCTTTAGCATCTTGACTAGATCCTCTTTGCCTTTCCAGCCTTTGACAGTCTGTCAAGGCGCGCCACTCCCTTGGCTATAACAGTCACTAGCTTCTTCCCTTAACCTTCTCTTTGGTTAAGTGTATCCGATATCATCCCAACTCTTCTCTTCTCCATTTACCCATTTACCTCAATAACTTCTCTTTTACCACAGTAACATAAAGTTACTGTAATGGTACTTTCCCAAATAGTAACTTGATCTCTTTCTCCTCTTCTCCTTTACATGTTAACCTCTTCTCTATCTCATCACCTCATCTCAACAGAATAAATCTCATAGGAGTTGTGAGTAAGAAGATATCCCACTTTCTATCCAGATTATTCCAGATAAGCCTGTTCAGACATATGGCAATATATTCATGATTCTTATCAAACCAGGATGAACCACGATCTAAGAAGCTTTATTTGGAACCACTAATCAGTGGAGAATAACCAGGAAGTTGAGTAAATCTCATAGGAGTTGTGAGTAAGAAGATTTTCCACTTTCTATCCAGATGATTCCAGTTTAGCCTGTTTGGACATATGGCCAATATCTTTCATGATTCTTATCAAATCAGGATGAACCACGATCTAAGAAGCTTTATTTGGAACCACTAATCAGTGGAGAATAACCAGGAAGTTGAATAAATCTCATAAGTGTTGTGAGTAAGAAGATATCCCACCTTCTATCCAGATGATTCCAGATTAGCCTTTTCGGACATATGCCATTATCTTCATGATTCTTATCAAACCAGGATGAACCAATATGTAAGAAGCTTGATTGGGAACCACTAATCAGTGGAGAATAACCAGGAAGTTGAATAAATCTCATAGGAGTTGTGAGTAAGAAGATATCCCACTTTCTATCTAGATGATTCCAAGTAGCCTGTTCGGACATATGGCAATATCTTCATGATTCTTATCAAACCAGGATGAACCACGATCTAAGAAGCTTTATTTGGAACCACTAATCAGTGGAGAATAACCAGGAAGTTGAATAAATCTCATAGGAATTGTGAGTAAGAAGATATCCCACTTTCTATCCAGATGATTCCAGATTAGCCTGTTCGACCATATGCCATTATCTTCATGATTCTTATCAAACCAGGATGAACCCAATCTAAGAAGCTTTATTTGGAACCAGTTTTCAGTGGAGAATAACCAGGAAGTTAAATAAATCTCATAGGAGTTGTGAGTAAGAAGATATCCAACTTTATATCCAGATGATTATACATTAGCATGTTCGGACGTATGGCAATATCTTCATGATTTCTTATCAAACCAGGATGAACAACGATCTAAGAAGCTTTATTTGGAACCACTAATCAGTGGAGAATAACCAGGAAGTTGAATAAATCTCATAAGTATTGTGAGCAAGAAGATATCCCACCTTCTATCCAGATGATTCCAGATTAGCCTGTTCGGACATACGCCATTATCTTCATGATCTTATTCAAACCAGGATGAACCACAATCTAAGAAGCTTTATTTGGAACCACTAATCAGTGGAGGATAACCAGGAAGTTGAATAAATCTCATAGGAGTTGTGAG
>NW_026616924.1:0-20669 GCF_000801105.2 Raphanus sativus | reverse complement strand
AATGGTTTCAAATCAAGCTTCTTAACATCTTTGTTCCTCCTGGTTTGATAAGAATCATTAAGATATTGCCATTATGTCGAACAGGCCAATCTCGAATCACTGAATAGAAAGGGATAGCTTCTTCCTCATAACTCCTATGAGATTTATTCAACTTCTGGTGATTCTAAACTGATTAATGGTTTCAAAATCAAGCTTCTTACATCTTGTTCCTTCTGTGTTTGATAAGAATCAATGAGATATTGCCATATGTCCGAACAGGCCAATCTGGAATCACCTGAATAGAAAGTGGATAGCTTCTTCCTCATAACTCCTATGAGATTTATTCAACTTTCTTGGTGATTCTAAACTGATTAATGGTTTCAAATCAAGCTTCTTACATCTTTGTTCCTTCTTGGTTTGATAAGAATCATGAAGATATTGCAATATGTCCGAACAGGCCAATCTGGAATCACCTGAATAGAAAGGTGGATAGTTCTTCCTCATAACTCCTATGAGATTTATTCAACTTCCTGGTGATTCTAAACTATTAATGGTTTCAAATCAAGCTTCTTACATCTTTGTTCCCTTCTGGTTTGATAAGAATCATGAAGATATTGCCATATGTCCGAACAGGCCAATCTGGAATCACCTGATAGAAAGTGGGATAGCTTCTTCCTCATAATCCTATGATAGATTTATTCAACTTCCTGGTGATTCTAAACTGATTATGGTTTCCAAATCAAGCTTCTTACATCTTTGTTCCTTCTGGTTTGATAAGAATCATGAAGATATTGCCATATGTCCGAACAGGCTAATCTGGAATCACCTGAATAGAAAGTGGGAATAGCTCTCCTTCATAACTCCTATGAGATTTATTCAACTTCCTGGTGATTTCTAAACTGATTAATGGTTTTCAATCAAGCTTCTTACATCTTTGTTCCTTCTGGTTTGATAAGAATCATGAAGATATTGCCATATGTCCGAACAGGCTAATCTGGAATCACCTGAATAGAAGTGGGATAGCTTCTTCCTCATAACTCCTATGAGATTTATTCAACTTCCTGGTGATTCTAAACTGATTAATGGTTTCAAATCAAGCTTCTTACATCTTGTTCCTTCTGGTTTGATAAGAATCATGAAGATTGCCATATGTCCGAACAGGCCAATCTGGAATCACCTGAATAGAAAGTGGGATAGCTTCTTCCTCATAACGCCTATGAGATTTATTCAACTTCCTGGTGATTCTAAACTGATTAATGGTTTCAAATCAAGCTTCTTACATCTTTGTTCCTTCTGGTTTGATAAGAATCATGAAGATATTGCCATATGTCCGAACAGGCCATCTGGAATCACCTGAATAGAAAGAGTGGATAGCTTCTTCCTCATAACTCCTATGGATTTATTCAACTTCCTGGTGATTCTTAAACTGATTAATGGTTTCAATCAAGCTTCTTACATCTTTTTCCTTCTGGTTTGATAAGAATCATGAAGATATTGCCATATGTCCGAACAGGCCAATCTGGAATCACCTGAATAGAAAGTGGATAGCTTCTTCCTCATAACTCCTATGAGATTTATTCAACTTCCTGGTGATTCTAAACTGATTAATGGTTTCAGATCAAGCTTCTTACATCTTTGTTCCTTCTGGTTTGATAAGAATCTTGAAGATATTGCCATATGTCCGAACAGGCCAATCTGGATCACCTGAATAGAAAGTGGGATCCTTCTTCCTCATAACTCCTATGAGATTTATTCAACTTCCTGGTGATTCTTAAACTGATTAATGGTTTCAAATCAAGCTTCTTACATTTTGTTCCTTCTGGTTTGATAAGAATCATGAAGATATTGCCATATGTCCGAACAGGCTAATCTGGAATCACCTGAATAGAAAGTGGGATAGCTTCTTCCTCATAACTCCTATGAGATTTATTCAACTTCCTGGTGATTCTAAACTGATTAATGGTTTCAAATCAAGCTTCTTACATCTTTGTTCCTTCTTGTTTGATAAGAATCATGAAGATATTGCCATATGTCCGAACATGCCAATCTGGAATCACCTGAATAGAAAGTGGGATAGCTTCTTCCTCATAACTCCTATGAGATTTATTCAACTTCCTGGTGATTCTAAACTGATTAATGGTTTCAAATCAAGCTTCTACATCTTTGTTCCTTCTGTTTGATAAGAATCATGAAGATATTGCCATATGTCCGAACAGGCCAATCTGGAATCACCTGAATAGAAAGTGGGATAGCTTCTTCCTCATAACTCCTATGAGATTTATTCAACTTCCTGGTGATTATAAACTGATTAATGGTTTCAAATCAAGCTTCTTACATCTTGGTTCCTTCTGGTTTGATAAGAATCATGAAGATATTGCCATATGTCCGAACATGCTAATCTGGAATCACCTGAATAGAAAGTGGGATAGCTTCTTCCTCATAACTCCTATGAGATTTATTCAACTTCCTGGTGATTCTAAACTGATTAATGGTTTCAAATCAAGCTTCTTACATCTTGGTTCCTTCTGGTTTGATAAGAATCATGAAGATATTGCCATATGTCCGAACAGGCCAATCTGGAATCACCTGAATAGAAAGTGGGATAGCTTCTTCCTCATAACTCCTATGAGATTTATTCAACTTCCTGGTGATTCTAAACTGATTAATGGTTTCAAATCAAGCTTCTTACATCTTTGTTCCTTCTGGTTTGATAAGAATCATGAAGATATTGCCATATGTCCGAACAGGCCAATCTAGAATCACCTGAATAGAAAAGGTAGGATAGCTTCTTCCTCATAACTCCTATGAGATTTATTCAACTTCCTGGTGATTCTAAACTGATTAATGGTTTCAAATCAAGCTTCTTACATATTTGTTTCCTTCTGGTTTGATAAGAATCATGAAGATATTGCCATATGTCCGAACAAGCTAATCTGGAATCACCTGAATAGAAAGTGGGATAGCTTCTTCCTCATAATCCTATGAGATTTATTCAACTTCCTGGTGATTCTAAACCGATTAATGGTTTCAAATCAAGCTTCTTACATCTTTTTTCCTCCTGGTTTGATAAGAATCATTAAGATATTGCCATATGTCCGAACAGGCCAATCTCGAATCACCTGAATAGAAAGGTGGATAGCTTCTTCCTCATAACTCCTATGAGATTTATTCAACTTCCTGGTGATTCTAAACTGATTAATGGTTTCAAATCAAGCTTCTTACATCTTTGTTCCTTCTGGTTTGATAAGAATCATGAAGATATTGCCATATGTCCGAACATGCCAATCTGGAATCACCTGAATAGAAAGTGGGATACCTTCTTCCTCATAACTCCTATGAGATTTATTCAACTTACTGATGATTGTAAACTGATTAATGGTTTCAAATCAAGCTTCTTACATGTTGGTTCCTTCTGGTTTGATAAGAATCATGAAGATATTGCCATATGTGCGAACATGCTAATCTGGAATCACCTGAATAGAAAGTGGGATAGCTTCTTCCTCATAACTCCTATGAGATTTATTCAACTTCCTGGTGATTCTAAACTGATTAATGGTTTCAAATCAAGGTTCTTACATATTTGTTCCTTCTGGTTTGATAAGAATCATGAAGATATTGCCATATGTCCGAACATGCCAATCTGGAATCACCTGAATAGAAAGTGGGATACCTTCTTCCTCATAACACCTATGAGATTTATTCAACTTCCTGATGATTCTAAACTGATTAATGGTTTCAAATCAAGCTTCTTAAATGTTGGTTCCTTCTGGTTTGATAAGAATCATGAAGATATTGCCATATGTGCGAACATGCTAATCTGGAATCACCTGAATAGAAAGTGGGATAGCTTCTTCCTCATAACTCCTATGAGATTTATTCAACTTTCTGGTGATTCTAAACTGATTAATGGTTTCAAATCAAGGTTCTTACATCTTTGTTCCTTCTGGTTTGATAAGAATCATGAAGATATTGCCATATGTCCGAACATGCCAATCTGGAATCACCTGAATAGAAACTGGGATAGCTTCTTCCTCATAACTCCTATGAGATTTATTCAAATTCCTGGTGATTCTAAACTGATTAATGGTTTAAAATCAGGCTTCTTACATCTTTGTTCCTCCGGGCTTGATAAGAATCATGAAGATATTGCCATATGTCCGAACAGGCCAATCTCGAATCACCTGAATCCAAAGTGGATAGCTTCTTCCTCATATTTCCTATGAGATTTATTCAACTTAGTAGTGATTCTAAACTGATTAATGGTTTCAAATCAAGCTTCTTACATCTTTGTTCCTTCTGGTTTGATAAGAATCATAAAGATATTGTCATATGTCTGAACAGGCCAATCTGGAATCACCTGAATAGAAAGTGGGATAGCTTCTTCCTCATAACTCCTATGAGATTTATTCAACTTCCTGGTGATTTTAAACTGATCAATGGTTTCAAATCAAGCTTCTTACTTCTTGGTTCTTCTGGTTTGATAAGAATCATGGAGATATTGCCATATGTCCGAACAGGCCAATCTGGAATCACCTGAATAGAAAGTGGGATAGCTTCTTCCTCATAACTCCTATGATATTTAATAAACTTCCTGGTGATTCTAAACTGCTTAATGGTTTCAGATCAAGCTTCTTACATCTTGGTTCCTTCTGGTTTGATAAGAATCATGAAGATATTGACATATGTCCGAACAGGCTAATCTGGAATCACCTGAATAGAAAGTGAGATAGCTTCTTCCTCATAACTCCTATGAGATTTATTCAACATCCTGGTGATTCTAAACTGATTAATGGTTTCAAATCAAGCTTCTTGCATCTTTGTTCCTTCTGGTTTGAGAAGAATCATGAAGATATTGTCATATGTCCGAACATGCCAATCTGGAATCACCTGAATAGAAAGTGGGATACCTTCTTCCTCATAACTCCTATGAGATTTATTCAACTTCCTGGTGATTCCAAACTGATTAATGGTTTCAAATCAAGCTTCTTACATCTTTGTTCCTTCTGGTTTGATAAAAATCATGAAGATATTGCCATATCTCCGAACAGGCTAATCTGGAATCACCTGAATAGAAAGTGGGATAGCTTCTTCCTCATAACGCCTATGAGATTTATTCAACATCCTGGTGATTCTAAACTGATTAATGGTTTCAAATCTAGCTTCTTACATCTTTGTTCCTTCTAGTTTGATAAGAATCATGAAGATATTGCCTTATGTCCGAACAGGCCAATCTCGAATCACCTGAATAGAAAGGTGGATAGCTTCTTCCTCATAACTCCTATGAGATTTATTCAACTTCCTGGTGATTCTAAACTGATTAATGGTTTCTAATCAAGCTTCTTACATCTTTGTTCCTTCTGGTTTGATAAGAATCATGAAGATATTGCCATATGTTCGAACATTCCAATCTGGAATCACCTGAATAGAAAGTGGGATACCTTTTTCCTCATAACGCCTATGAGATTTATTCAACTTACTGGTAATTGTAAACTGATTAATGGTTTCAAATCAAGCTTCTTACATCTTGGTTCCTTCTGGTTTGTTAAGAATCATGAAGATATAGCCATATGTCCGAACATGCTAATCTGGAATCACCTGAAAAGAAAGTGGGATAGCTTCTTCCTCATAACTCCTATGAGATTTATTCAACTTCCTGGTGATTCTAAACTGATTAATGGTTTCAGATCAAGCTTCTTACATCTTGGTTCCTTCTGGTTTGATAAGAATCTTGAAGATATTGCTATATGTCCGAACAGGCCAATCTGGAATCACCTGAATAGAAAGTGGGATAGCTTCTTCCTCATAACTCCTATGAGATTTATTCAACTTCATGGTGATTTTAAACTGATTAATGGTTTCAAATCAAGCTTCTTACATCTTTGTTCCTCCTGGTTTGATAAGAATCATGAAGATATTGTCATATGTCCGAACACGCCAATCTCGAATCACCTGAATAGAAACTGGGATAGTTCTTCCTCATAAATCCTATGAGATTTATTCAACTTCCTGGTGATTCTAAACTGATTAATGGTTTCAAATCAAGGTTCTTACATCTTTGTTCCTTCTGGTTTGATAAGACTCATGAAGATATTGTCATATGTCCGAACATGCTAATCTGGAATCACCTGACTAGAAAGTGGGGTAGCTTCTTCCTCATAACGCCTATGAGATTTATTTAACTTCCTGGTGATTCTAAACTAATTAGTGGTTTCAAATCAAGCTTCTTACATCTTTGTTCCTCCTGGTTTGATAAGAATCATGAAGATATTGCCATATGTCCGAACATGCCAATCTCGAATCACCTGAATAGAAAGGTGGATAGCTTTGATATACCATGGATTTTACCTGTTTTTAACCATGGTATACTAGTGTTTTATTATATATTTAATCTTTTTTCTAGCATGTTAGGTATGTTTTCAGGTTCAGAAGCATTTTGTGAGAAAGTGATGTTTTTGGAGCATTTTGGAGGATAAAAGATGATACACCCGAGTTGACCATTCAAGACCAAGTCGGAAGTCAACATTGCGATAAGAATCGATCGATACTCATCCAGAGTTGTCGATCGATGTAGCTGAGAAGATCCGCGTACTAGAAGATTATAATCGATCGATACACATCAGTGTTGTCGATCGATATCGAGGACGAAATGGTTTAGCCGACTACTTCACCAAGACTTCACCAAATTACGAGATTGCCCCTGACGAGTTTTTAACCTAATGGAAATGCTTAAATATTTCTGCTAAGTGTTTTTGACGGCAAGCTTTGGAAAAAGTCTAAGTTACCACAAAGCAGAGAGTGTGAGAGAGAGACTAGAGTTTTATTTGTTTTTGAGAGATTGGAGAGATTTCTCATCTCCTTTTGTATTTCTACTCTATTCAATCTATGCAATTCTTTCATCTATCCATTGTCATAAATTGCTTAGCTATGTCTGAGTAGTCTACTTGTTAGATTTAGGGTTTAAATAGGTTTGTGGGATTAGCCCCAAACTAAAATTGCTAAGTTGTGATATTCATCAAATAGATTGCACCCTAAGCTTGTTCTAGAGTAGCTAACTAGAATATAGATCACTAGGATCTCTGATAATCTTGAATTATCTATTTGAACTAGTATCTTCTGGAGAAGAGCTTACCGCCCTCCTTGAGATCTAGTGTTCATTATCGGCTCGCGCCTAGGCATATATGTGGGAACCGAAATTCGCACTGTCGATTTTAGTTAAGTTTAAACGTAGGAAAACTAAGTTGACCTAGTTTTCCCCGAGGATCCCGGCTATCTGCTGGGCCACGCACGACGAAGTTAATATGAGTTTAGTTTGAGAATAAATGCGTAAAAATAAAGAGAGCAAAAGAAAGAATCTTATTTCCGAATTCGCGGAGAGCGTTTGAACAACAGGTCGAGATCTCGGCCGCAAGAGCTGTCGATCATCGCTAGTCTCAAAACCTAGATCTAACCTAGTTGAGTCGCAGCTCGCTAAAAAGGAAATAAAACGCCTAAGTTCTAAGTTGCTCTAGAGTGGTTTCTTTCTTCTGATTTCGGATCCCCCTTCCTCTGCTCCTAGCTTTGCTTATATACTCCCATATGACGGTCTATTCTTGATGGGCTAAGTCTGCCGCGAGCTGGGCTTTTTCCATTTTCGTCGGCCTTCGTGTTTATCGGGAAAGTTGACATTTATCCTTTCGGAAATTTGACATTTATCCTTTCGGAAATTTAACATTTATCTTGTTACGTGAAGATAATTGTAAACCGTCGTATCTATCTTTTAGAAAATCGTAAATGGGTCGTCCGATCGGGTTTGGTCCCTTTCGGGCCGTCTTCCGGACTTCCGTTGTTTTCTACGATTTCTTTGAAAGAATACTCCTACTTGGATGTCGAGTCTTTCGGAAGATCTTCGATCCATTTTTATACGAAGTCTTTCTGTCCGTTGACGTCTTACGGGTTCTTCGAAATCTTGGAGCAGGAAAAGGAGTTTTGTTTGCGGGATCTCGGAAAGTCGCAAAACACGGATTTCTGGCGACCCGGGGGCCTAGAACTTATGCACGAAGACTAGCCGCCCGACGACCCGAACCAGCACGGGGCTAGCCGCCCGGCGACCAAGGCCAGCACGGGCGCTAGCCGCCGGCGGCCACGGCCAGCACGGGGCTAGCCGCCCGGCGACCACGGCCAGCACGGGCGCTAGCCGCCGGCGGCCACGGCCAGCACGGGGCTAGCCGCCCGGCGGCCACGGCCAGCACGGGCGCTAGCCGCCGGCGGCCACGGCCAGCACGGGGCTAGCCGCCCGGCGGCCACGGCCGGCACGGGCGCTAGCCGCCAGCGCGGGGGCTAGCCGCCCGGCGGCCACGGCCGCGACCGGAGTCGGCTGCTCGGTTCCTTCGGCTTGTGCGCGTTTTTGCGTTCTTTTTAGTTTTCCGTAGGTTTTTCCTTGTGTAGAAAACGTTTCTAGCCGTTGATTTCGAGATGATTAATCTCGAACTTAATATTTTTCCAAGGTTTCTCGATTAACAATTAGTCTCTCGAGGTTGCTCTAATATCTTTCGTGTTTTTCCGAGACTTTCGGACATCGATTTCGTCTTGACCGATTTTGACCCCAACAGTTAGCCCCCCAGCTAGCTAGGAGCCGTAGAGTTTGTAGGTCCTAGCTTGCGGTATGGTTCGTGAGGAAAGTATGGAGACGAAATCGTGTCGAAGGTCGGGGTGAATAGTCAAATCCTTGCCTATAAAGACTTGTGAATTCTTTACCATTCTTATTTCACCCAAGAATCTTAAGTTAATCTCTCTCTTGCAAATTCTCTCTCTACCTTTAAGAAAAGAATGACTTCAAGATCAAAATCCTCGAGGAGGCAGTCTCACTCGTCTTCGGATAGTTTCCATGCCGAGGAGGAAGTTCCGAAGCCCGAGGTTCCAGATATTGACAGGAGCGCGTATCGCGACGCCGTCTTCGGTTCTGATGCTCCTCTTCCCGTGATCCCGATTCCCCGGCGACCTCTGAGGACGCGTAAGGAAACTGACTCGCCGAGCGAAGTATCCCCTGAATATCGCGGAATTCTTCGAGAGTTTTATGAGGTTCCGAAGGGAGTCATGTTTCGCATTCCTCGCGGGAATGAGAGTTCGGAGCATCCTCCGAAGGGTTACTTTACTTGCTACGAGGCGTTCCTGACGCAATGCCGACTGTGGTTCCCAATCCCTGGGGTCATTGTTCAGGCTCTCGACCGTTTCGGAATCGTAATCAGCCAGCTGAACGTGCCGGCTTTGGAAAGCTGGCTTGGCGTTGTGATTTTGAGTTACGAGTTAGGGATGGACCTTAGCCCTGCTGACTTCGAAGGGTTGTGGAACTCCAAGACGACGAGCATCAATGGAGTGTACTCCATGAAGGCGAGGACCAATTTTTCGGTAATCCATGGAGTCACCTCGCACGCCAAGAATCACGTTGACCGTTTCTTTTTCGTGAGGATAGATGGAGAGTCTGTCGAGGAAGGCTTTCTCCACCTATTCCCGACGGACTGGTTGTACCAACGAGGTAAAATTGTCGCATCCCCTTTCTTAGAATCCGAAAAGCGAGTACTGAACGTGTGTGTGTTTTTTTTTTTTTGTTCAGAGAACAGGTGTGTCGCGCATGCTCCTTCCGATCTTTCGGCCAAGAGAGACATTTTTAGGACAATGCCTTGTTCCTGGAATTCCTTTACTCTTGACAGGATTCGAGGGGCGGTCGCGCTTCACCGATCGCGAGGCGGTACGCGGCCCTGTGTCAATGATGGATCCTACGTTTTTGCCCCTTCAAGGCGGAGACGGAGATCTCGGAAGGATAAAGGGATTGCTTTCGAGGCCTCGTCGGGAGATGACGAGCCGCCGAGATACGATCCTGGCTTCACTACAGAGAATCAGGGTGTTCCTCCCCGGGTGATTTCTTTGATGAACTCCCTCCGGCGTTTTCCCGTGACGAGTCTTTGGACAACGAGGAGAGAGACAAGGTGACTGCGGAGGGTGCTCGCTTGGTCAACGAGGTTTGTTTTTGAAACTTGAATAAATCCCCTTTTCTTTTTATTTGACCTCGACTTCTTTGCAGGCCGTGAGAGTGTGGAATGCATCGATCGATGGAAGTTTCCGTACTGCCCGGCTGGCCCGTTTCAAAGCGGAGGAAACGGAAAGGGAATTCGCCAAGTATCGGTTGGAGGTGGAGGAGCCAAAACGTCGGCAAGCCGAGGTCCAGGCTCGAGCCCTCGTTCGTGCGGAAAGGAGCGGGCGAAGAAGAGCTGCCGCCGAGCTGAACCGAAGGGCCGAAATTTTCTCTACCGAATTCGAAGCGTACAAAGAGGCTCAGGACTTTGTAGGCGATTTTCGCGAGTGTCGTGGTTCGGTCGGTACTCTACACAAGATGCAGCGTGAGGATTTCTCTCTTTCCGGCGAACTTGCCACGATGGATGGCTCGATGAGAATATGCGCTAACGCCGAATCCTTTGTTCCTCCGATCGAAGGGAGAATTCGAGAGTTGTGGAATCCTATCCAAGTGTCGGAAGATACGGCGGATGTAGGCGCGGGTTTGAATGCAGGTGACGGGGGTGAAGAGGTCGACCAGCCCGACTCCTCGTTTGGAATATCTTTAATCGATTGTTATGCATTCGAGTATAATTTGTGATAGGCCAAGTGTGGCTGTTTGTATGTATGTGTTGCGACCCTTAGGAGGTCGCGTGACTTTGTGTTTCTCGGGATTGGCCGTTGGTGGCTTTTGAATCCCTGCTATGAATGCTTTTATGAATTATGCGTTTTGATTTATACTTTCGTCAAGTGTAGAGGGTTTGAATACGTGTAGTCACTTCGTATTCAATCTCTTTTTTTTGTCGCTTGATCCGTAGGTTACTTTGTGGCGAACGTTAGGTTTGTAAGCGATAAGAGGCAAATTTTGGAATCTCGTATTCTGGTTACTTATGCCTATGAGATGTCTTAGATACCAGCAAGGCCGGGTTTAGGGTAAGACCTAGGTCTACTTTCGGACTGAAGCTGTGCGATGACAAATCGGCTTTCGTTTTGCCTGTTTGCGATTTCGACCTGACTCGTACCGTTTTAGAATCTGCGAAGTGCTTATCGGCTTATATGATTCGTTTGGATTTTTTGTATAGCGCGCTATGGTATCCTTGTCGGATGCAAGAGGACTTCGTTAGAAGCCAGACTACGAATTTGATTGAGTGAAACGTTTCTATGTTTTTCCGTCGGGGCCAATCGACGGAAATGAACTTTAGAGTCGCGGATGGACTGTTTGGAGGAGAATGGAGAATCAAGACTTTTCGGGAACTAACGACGTCTCGCGTTCCCCAAAGATATGATTTTCGTTTTCCGTAATGTTTATGCGTTGAGTAAGCATTTGAATTAAAGACTTTATAATGTAGAGTACATGTGAAAAGTATTTTTTGCAAGAGTACAAGGATGTTTGTCCCTATCTTCCCCCCCCACCTTTTTGGTGAGGGGGATAGCTGAACTCGTCGGGTTGCGACGAGCTGCCTACGTACCTCTTGCGAGGATCAAGCCATCTCGTAGTTCTGTTTCTATCGCGGTTGCTATTACTCCACGATTTCCGGCGCCTTGACTGTTTCAGCTAAGTCGGCGGTCGCGTTGGGAGTTAGGTCATCCGTTTTTTCGGTGATGGACTCGAGGATTTTCCTGCTATCCTGAGTTGTGGCCTGTTCGGACAAATCCGAGTTGTTCTTTGCTGAGTTCTCGGAGATACTCAGATTCTTCTTAGTTCGCTTCGGGTTAGCTACTGGGGCGTTCCGATTGCTGCGCAATTTATGTTCGGCCAGGAAGCAGAGTCGCGACTGTTTTTGGCTTCCCCAGATTACCGCTGTTCCAGTCGGTGTTGGAAACTTGATGCTGAGATGGTAGGTGGACGGGACTGCCTTCATGGCGTTTATCCAAGGAGTTCCCATTATGGCGTTATAGATAGCCGGGTTATCCACTACCGCGAATTAGACGATCTTCGTGACTTCTTTAGCCATGACCGGGAGTCTGATTTTTCCGAGGGTCATGGACGTGACGCCCGAGAATCCAGTCAACGGTCTTGGTTCTGGGATGACTTCTCCGAGGGGTATGTTCATCCTCTGCAGAGTGTCGCGGAACATGATGTTGACCGTGCTTCCTGTGTCGATGAGGATGCGGCCGACTTCGAGATCCTGAATCACCAAGTCGATGACCAGAGGATCGTAGTGGAGTTTATCGAGTCCGGCCGTATCCTGTTCCTCGAAGATGATTGCGTGATTGGGAACGTCGTCCTCTGGACACCATCCGGGGCTTGTTTCGGCCCTCCGTCCGTAGGCTTTGATCGACGAAACGGAGTCCTGGTAAAAATGCGATCCTCCGATGATCATGTTGACCCTTTGGCGGTTGTTTTTGTTTCCTTCGCCGTCTTGTCTCCGTCCGCGTTTTTTCGCCCGATTGAGTTCCAGGAGCGTTATTCTCGGGGTTGGCTCCGTCGGTCTTCGGCGGACGGTCAGAATCTAGGAGCAGGTCTTTCACGCTCCTGATCGTTGCTAGTTCGCCGGTAAGCAGCTTCGTAATGAGTCTAGCGCCGAGGACTTTGCAGTTGGCGGTGGAGTGACCTCTCGTCTGATGGAACTCGCAGCTGGAATTGTCCTTGTACGAGTTCCGCGTCCAAGTGTTTCCGGCGGTCCTTCCTTGTTCGGAATTGACGGCGTAGTTATGCTCGCCTTGGAGGTCTTCCCCTTCGTGATGGACGTACTTGTCGTTACGAGAGGTTTTCTTCTGCGGTCCATGCTTTCGCGCTAGGACTTTCATCTCTTCTTCCATGATGATGAAATCCGTCGCCTTGTGGAGAGTGTCCTGGATGGTGCGTGGCCTCTCCAAAGAAATCCACTTTCGGAATTTTGATTTGTACCAGAGGTTTTTTCTCAGGGCGTCGATGGCGACTCTGTCGCTGAGGTCTGTTACCCTGGACATCACGAGTTTGAACCTCCTTATGTAGTCGCGGAGCGGTTCATCTTCCTTTTGAATTAGACTCCAAAGGTCTACGTCGGAAGTTTCCCTGTCCATGAACATGGAGAATTGCTTCAGAAAAGCTGAAGCAAGCTGGCGGAAACTTCCGATGGAGTTTCTCTTCAAGTGTGAGAACCACTCGAGCGCAGCACCTCTGAGGTTCTCGACGAATAGGAGACACCAGCCGACGTCCTTTTCCCGCTCCGGAAGTTTAGACCTCGCCATCGCAATCTGGAAGGACTGCAGATGTGCCTTTGGATATGTGGTTCCGTCGTAGGTGGGAAGCTTTATTTTCCCGGGATCTGAGACTCGTGCGTCCGTGATTCGAGAGGTGAATGGAGTCTTTCTCGATTCTTCGAGGAGCAGGTCGATCTCGGGGGCAGTGAATCTGCGATTTTACCGCTTTCACCTCGGCTGCAGTTTTTGCGATGTACTCGCGCAAATCATGGATCTCGTTGGCGCCGTTCGCGCTCCTTTGTCTACGTTGGCTGCGATAGGCCCGAGTCTGGTCTTCAGCCAGCCTTTCTTGCTCTGACCAGTAGAGGTCTCCTTCCTCTTCTGTCATGGGTTTTTCGAAGGCTGCCGCCAGTCGAGCTGACTGACTTCGGGTCCTTCTGTGGTGGATGTCGGCGTCTTCGTCGGACGGATCCGATCGATCGCTGATATCCAGATTGATTCTTTCGACGTCGTCTCCTTCGTTTCCCCTTGCGGGAGACGAGAGGTTATCCGTCGTTTTCTTCTGCCCCGCCGGAGTGGTATCGTCAGGGATGAGTTCCGGGGATTTTCTCGGGGCATCTTTTTCTTGGTCTCCGGCAGTTCCGAAGTCGAGCCTCCTGACACGCCTCACCTTGGTGGATCCGCGCGGGAGTTTGCTTTTCGCTGTTAAGGTATTGACCTGTTTAGCGAGTGAAGCCATTAGTTTTTCTTGTTCTTCCGACCGTTTCTGGGCGGTGGCGAACAGTTCCTTCACCTGGTCCAGCATCGCCGTGTTTGCCTCGGCAGTGACCGTCGATATGTTTCCGGCAGGAGTCTTCTCAGCGTTGGCATCGACGGCTGGTCCGTCGTGCGTTTGCTTGTCTTTTTCCGCGTTAGCAGTCATACTTAACTGGGCGTGCGTAGTTGCGAGAAAGATAAATCCGTGTATCCCCCTCCTTCTAGCGCCAAACTGTGGGAACCGAAATTCGCACTGTCGATTTTAGTTAAGTTTAAACGTAGGAAAACTAAGTTGACCTAGTTTTCTCCGAGGATCCCGGCTATCTGTTGGGCCACGCACGACGAAGTTAATATGAGTTTAGTTTGAGAATAAATGCGTAAAAATAAAGAGAGCAAAAGAAAGAATCTTATTTCCGAATTCGCGGAGAGCGTTTGAACAACAGGTCGAGATATCGGCCGCAAGAGCTGTCGATCGTCGCTAGTCTCAAAACCTAGATCTAACCTAGTTGAGTCGCAGCTCGCTAAAAAGGAATTTCCGTGTGGACTGTCCTCAGTTGCAAACTGGACAAGGCAAGGGTCGTGTTGAGAACAACCGACCATACCACAAGCAAGGCCAAACTTCAGCAGCTCGAGTCTATGAGCTTTCAAGGGATGTGGATGAGTCCGGACCCTTCAAGGCAATCACTGGTAAAACTCTAATCTTATTCTTTTAATTTTTTTTTTAATTTGCTAGAATGGCATGGTAAGGAATCTAGGATGGACTAGATACTTAGATGAGGTCTTATGTAGGGACCTTGTGTATTGGTGGTGTGGAAACACATGTATTATTTGATACTGGAGTTACACATAGTTTTGTGAGTCCAGATATGATTAGTAAAGGTATGTTCCAAATGGGAACAAGGAGTGATCTTGGCTTGGTGAGTGCAGCCGGTGGGCAAGTTATGCATTCATTAGGTCTGGTTAAAGACATTCCAGTGATGATCCAGGACAAGGCAATGCCTGTGGATCTGATTGTGGTCCGCCTTAAGAATCACGAGGTGATCCTTGGCATGGACTGGCTTGGCAAGAATCGGGCCACCTTAGACTGTCATCGAGGAAGGGTGCAGTTTGAGAGTGGGTGTGGACCCTAGATCAGGTACCAAGGTATTAATCCGGCCTCAGGATGCTTAGTGTTATCAACAGTCCGTGCGGCAAGGATGCTAGAGCAAGGTTGTGAGGCTTATTTAGCCAAAATCACCTCTAAGGAGGTCGTAGGGGATGGTGGCCCGGACGGGATACCGCTGGTCAGTGAGTTTGATGATGTGTTTAGGTCACTACAGGGCATTCCCCCTGATAGGTCAGACCCATTCATAATAGAACTGGAACCAGGGACGGTCCCAATGTCAAAGAGCCCATACCGCATGGCTCCGGCCAAGATGGCTGAGCTAAAGAAACAACTTGAAGAGTTGTTGGATAAGGGGTTCATACGCCCAAGTGTATCTCCATGGGGCGCAGCAGTCCTCTTGTTAAAAAGAAGGATGGTAGCTTCAGGTTATGCATAGACTATAGAGGGCTGAACAGGGTTACTATAAAGAATAAGTACCCT
Organism: Raphanus sativus; assembly: GCF_000801105.2. NCBI lineage: Eukaryota > Viridiplantae > Streptophyta > Magnoliopsida > Brassicales > Brassicaceae > Raphanus > Raphanus sativus. The sequence goes on along the minus strand of NW_026616924.1, from coordinate 5,197 downwards.
TTGCCAAGAATTGATGAGTTGCTAGATCAACTGAAAGGAGCCAAGTGGTTCTCAAAGATTGATTTGGCATCAGGCTATCATCAAATCCCCATTGCATCAGAAGATGTGAAGAAGACAGCCTTGCGGACTAGGTATGGTCACTATGAATTTGTGGTCATGCCATTCGGATTGACCAATGCACCAGCAGCCTTTATGAAGATGATGAATGGAATCTTTCGAGATTTCTTAGATGAATTTGTAATCATCTTCATTGATGACATACTAGTATACTCTAAGACTCGGGAGGACCATGAGAGGCATCTCAGATTGGTGTTGGAAAGGCTGAGAGAGCAGCAATTGTTTGCCAAGCTAAGCAAGTGTAGCTTTTGGCAGAAGAGCATTGGCTTCTTAGGACATGTAGTGTCTGAGGAGGGAGTATCAGTTGATCCAGAGAAGATCAAGTGTATACAAGAGTGGCCAAGACTAAAGAATGCAACTGAATTAGAAGTTTCTTGGGTCTGGCCGGCTACTACAGAAAGTATGTCAAAGGGTTTGCAAGTGTGGCACAACCTATGACACAACTTACTGGAAAAGATGTCAAGTTTATTTGGTCTGAAGCTTGTGAAAAGTGCTTTATGGCCTTGAAGAACATGCTGACCAGTGCACCAGTTTTGGTGTTACCTGAGGCTGACCAACCATATGTGGTGTACACGGATGCATCCATTACTGGATTAGGCTGTGTGCTCACACAGAGTGGAAAGGTCATAGCATATGCCTCAAGGCAACTCAGGAAACATGAAGGCAACTATCCAACCCACGACCTGGAGATGGCTGTAGTGGTATTTGCCTTGAAGATATGGAGATCATACCTGTATGGTGCCAAAGTTCAGATTCTCACTGACCACAAGAGCCTGAAGTACATATTCACTCAACCAGAGTTGAATTTGAGACAAAGGCGGTGGATGGAGTTTGTGGCCGACTATGATTTGGACATTGCCTATCACCCAGGCAAGGCCAATCTAGTGGCTGATGCTTTGAGCAGGCGTAGGGCTGAGGTATCAGCTGAGAAGGAAGCATAAATTTTGGAAGGGATGGTCCGGTCACTAAATCTAAACACTTTGGCCAGTGAGGATGAGCCTTTGGGTTTGGAGGCTGTGGACCAGGCTGATCTACTTACCAGAATCCAACAAGCACAAGGCTTAGATGAGAACTTGCAGAAGGTTGCAAGGAATGACAAGACTGAGTATCAAGTCACAAGCAATGGTACCATTTTGGTGCATGGGTGGGTCAGTGTTCCTGGTGACCAGGGACTAAAGGAAGAGATTATGAGTCAAGCTCATAAGTCCAAGTTCTCAGTGCACCCGGGGCTAAACAAGATGTACAAAGACATCAAAAGGTACTACCATTTGATCAGAATGAAAGCTGACATTGCTGAGTGGGTGGCCAAGTGCCCTACTTGTCAATTGGTCAAAGCTGAACATCAGGTTCTAAGTGGTTTGCTTCAAAACCTTCCCATTCCAGAATGGAAGTGGGATCGCATCACCATGGACTTTGGACTGGTTTTCCCACAACCAGAAACAAGAAGGATGCAGCTTGGGTGATTGTGGATCGCCTGACCAAATCTGCACACTTCTTACAAATCAAGAAGGGTGATGGAGTGGATGAGATTGTAAAGATCTACATAGATCAAATTGTAAGGCTGCATGGAGTACCGGCCAGTATAGTCTCAGATAGAGACCCTAGGTTCACCTCTTACTTCTGGAGGGCTTTCCAAAAGGCTCTAGGAACAAGAGTGAACATGAGTACATCCTATCATCCTCAAACGGATGGTCAATCAGAAAGAACCATCCAAACCTTGGAAGATATGCTAAGGGCATGTGTTCTAGATTGGGGTGACTCATGGGAGAAGCACTTACCACTGGTGGAGTTTGCATACAACAACAGCTTTCACACCAGCATAGGTATGTCTCCTTATGAAGCATTGTATGGGCGGCCTTGCAGGACACCCTGATGTTGGACCCAAATGGGGAACGCAGCATAATAGGTCCTGAGATTGTGGAAGAAACCACAGAGAAGATCAAACTGGTCAAGGAAAAGATGAAGGAGGCACAAGACCGCCAGAAGAGTTATGCTGACAAGAGAAGAAAACATCTTGAGTTTGAGGTTGGTGATCTAATCTACCTCAAGATGATTACCTTCAAAGGCAGGGCCAGAGTTTCTGGAAGGAGAAAGCTGGACCCAAGGTTCGTAGGTCCATTCAAGATACTTGAAAGAGCTGGGGCAGTGGCTTACAAATTGGATTTGCCATCTGAAATGGATGCTTACCATAATGTGTTCCATGTGTCTCAACTAAGAAAGTGCCTAACGGATCAAGACATTGTGTTGCCTGAGATTCCAAAAGATCTTGGCAAGAACCTAACCTTAGAGACAAGGCCGGTTCGAATCATTGATCGGATGGAAAAGGCAATGAGGAAGATGACAGTTCCTATGCTAAAGATAGTATGGGAGTTCAATGGCAAAGACATTATCACTTGGGAAACAGAGAAAAGGATGAAAGCTGAGTATCCTGAGTGGTATAGTCAGTATGTGGTTGGAGAATTGTTGGGGTCAAAATCGGTCAAGACGAAATCGATGTCCGAAAGTCTCGGAAAAACATGAAAGATGTTAGAGCAACCTCGAGAGACTAATTGTTAATCGAGAAACCTTGGAAAATATTAAGTTCGAGACCAATCATCTCGAAATCAACGGCTAGAAATGTTTTCTACACAAGGAAAAACCTACGGAAAACTAAAAACGCACAAGCCAAAGGAACCGAGCAGCCGACTCTGGTCGCGGCCGTGGCCGCCGGGCGGCTAGCCCTGTGCTGGCCATGGCCGCCGGCGGCTAGCGCCGTGCTGGCCGTGGTCGCCGGGCAGCTAACCCCGTGCTGACCGTGGACGTCGGCGGCTAGCGCCCGTGCTGTCCGTGGTCGCCGGGCGGCTAGCCCCGTGCTGGCTGTGGCCGCCGGCGGCTAGCGCCCGTGCTGGCCGTGGTCGCCGGGCGGCTAGCCCCGTGCTGGCCGTGGCCGCCGGCGGCTAGCGCCCGTGCTGGCCGTGGCCGCCGGGCGGCTAGCCCCGTGCTGGCCGTGGCCGCCGGCGGCTATCGCCCGTGCTGGCCGTGGTCGCCGGGCGGCTAGCCCCGTGCTGGCCGTGGCCGCCGGCGGCTAGCGCCCGTGCTGGACGTGGTCGCCGGGCGGCTAGCCCCGTGCTGGCTCGGATCGTCGGATGGCTAGTCTTCGTGCATAAGTTCTAGGCCCCCGGGTCGCCAGAAACCCGTGTTTTGCGACTTTCCGAATCCTCGCAAACAAAACTCCTTTTTCTGCTCCAAGATTTCGGAAACCCATAAGACGTCAACGGGACAGAAGACTTCGTATAAAACAGGGCGATGGTTATCTAAAAACACCATTCGCCTCAGCACTGGATCGAAGATCTTCCGAAAGGCTCGATATCCAAGTAGGAGCATTCTTTCAAAAAATCGTAGAAAACAACGGAAGTCCGGAAAACGGCCCGAAAGGAACCAAACCCGACCGGACGACCCATTTACGATTTTCTAGAAGATAGATACGACGGTTTACAATTATCTTCGCATAACAAGATAAATGTTAACTTCCGAAAAGATAAATGTCAAATTTCCGAAAGGATAAATGTCAACTTTCCCGATAAACACGAAGGCCGACGAAAATGGAAAAAGCCCTGCTCGCGGCAGACTCAGCCCGTCAAGAATAGACCGTCATATGGGAGTATATAAGCAAGGCTAGGAGCAGAGGAAGGGGGATCCGAAATCAGAAGAAAGAAACCACTCCTAGAGCAACTTAGAACTTAGGCGTTTATTTCCCTTTTTTAGCGAGATGCGACTCAACTAGGTTAGATCTAGGTTTTGAGACTAGCGACGATCGACAGCTCTTGCGGCCGGGTTCTCGACCTGTTGTCCAAACGCTCTCCGCAGATCGGAAATAAGATTCTTTCTTTTTGCTCTCTTATTTTACGCATTTATTTCCAAACTGACTCGTATTAACTTTGTCGTGCGTGGCCCAGCAGATAGCCGGGATCCTCGGGGAAAAACTAGGTCAACTTAGTTTTCCTACGTTTTAACTTAACTAAAATCGACAGTTGCGAATTTCGGTTCCCACAAGAATCATCAAGTATGAACTCGGGGACGAGTTCCTTCCAAGTGGGGAGACTTGTCATGTCCCTAGTTCTACAATAAGGCCATCAGGACGAGCCAGGTCATATGATCTAAAGGCAAGCGTATCATGGTCCAAACAAAGGGTTAAGTACATCAGATGGCTGGGACTTAACCAAAACAAGAAAGAAAGAAGCTAAAGAGAGCTGGATGAGTGGTCCGGGAGGCTGACCAGGTCCGGAGGCAAGCTCAATCAGCTAGGTGGAGCTGAAAGGGAGCTCACACATTCTGAAGGCAGCTCACTGGAGCTGGAGGGAGTAGCTCACTGAGCTCAGGCAGCTGGCACTCAGCTTAACTCAGCTGAATGGAGTGTTGGAGTCTTGGCCGGTCATTGCTGGCCATGAGTGGTAGTTATGGTCAGATGGTGGGCTGGGGTTCCGGATGGTGGGCATTGGGTCCGATGGGTCTGTGATTCTTTGGCAACTCAGCTATGCATGTGGGCAAGCATTTGGGCTAAGAGATCGATCAGCCCAAACGCAGAGAAGAGCAGTTAAGGAGCGGTTGGACGGTTTTGGGCGAAAAGGTGTAACCGTTGGAATCGGCCATCGTTGTGTCCGAGCAGTTGGCAAGCCTCTCTCCTATAAATATAGGTCTTCTCTGTCGAAAGAAATCATCAGAAACATAAGGGGGACTCTGCCCCTTCTTTAAGAATCAAAGAGAGAAAAGAGAGGAGTTGCCGCAAGGCAGTCCGTGTGAAGACTTGGTGATTCCGGTGGGTTCAAGCCGTGGGCAACGGAGACTTGATCAGAAATGGATACTAGAGGGAAGGAGAAGGCTGCAGAGAAGGAGTTTGGGGACTTCCGAACCACACCTAAGGTACAGGATGCAAACCAAGTGCAAACCGCCTAAGGCCATTCATCCGGATGGTCAGGCCGTTTGATCCATGTGTGGATGGTTGCATCTATTACTCTTTTCCTGTCAATATATCTCTTCTCTATCATATTCTGAAGTTATCTATGGGGTTCAAAATCATGGACACGCCACCAAGCCTTGGTTA